>NC_080162.1:2384460-2461960 GCF_950295315.1 Erinaceus europaeus | reverse complement strand
AAAGGGAGATTTATGATGCTTGTGTGTGTGTGTGTGTGTGTGTGTGTGTGTGTGTGAGAGAGAGAGAGAGAGAGAGAGAGAGAGAGAGAGAGAGAGGAATATGGGGCAGGGCTGAATCAGAAAATAAAACTTAAGAAGAACAAAAAACCAGGGACAAATCAAGGAGGCATCATTTTCTTTTTTAAAAAATTTTATTTATAAAATGGAAACACTGATAAGACCATAGGATAAGAGGGGTACAAATCCACACAATTCTTACCACCAGAACTCCGTATCCCATCCCCTCCCCTGATAGCTTTCCTATTCTCTATCCTTCTAGGAGCATGGACCCAGGGTCATTGTGGGATGCAGAAGGTGGAAGATCTGGCTTCTGTAATTGCTTCCCCACTGAACATGGGCGTTGACAGGTGGATCCACACTCCCAGCCTGTCTCTCTCTTTCCCTAGTGGGGCAGGGCTCTGGGAAAGTGGAGCTCCAGGACACATGGGCGGGGTCATCTGTCCAGGCTGGCATCATGGTAGCATCTGGAACCTGGTGGCTGAAAAAGAGTTAATATGTAAAGCAGAACAAATTGTTGACTAATCATGAACCTAAAGGCTGAAATATTTCAGATGAAGATTTGGGGTCTCCATTTTGGAAAAAGCTAGTAGGTCTGTTTTAGGTATATTCCAAAGGCCCATGACTTTACTAGTTTTTGCCTGAGCCTGACATCTAATATGCAGGTGACGTAAGTTATTGTCTGGGCAGATAGTGTCATAGTTGGAAAAAGGACCAGAAAGCTGATCAGGGAAGAGAGCAGACCCCAAATATGGGGAACATATATAAATATTATTGACTGTAAACCCCATTAATTTAATCTGGGGCCCATATTCAGCACAGGAGCCTATGTGACCTCCACATCCCTGTAGGTCTGAGCTCCCACTCTGTGGTCATGGCTAGGAACATTCCAGGCTGCACCATTTTCTACCCTCACCTTTTACCCAGAGATTTTTACTTTGGTGCTCTACTCTAAACTCAGTCAGATTTTGCTTTGAGTTTCTCTTTCTGAGAAGCTTCTATTTATGAGTGGGATCATTCCATACTCATCTTTGTCTTTCTGACTTAGTTCACTTAACATAATTCCTTCTAGCTCCATCCAAGATGGGTCAGAGAAGGTGGGTTCATTGTTCTTAATAGCTGCATAGTATTCCATTGTGTATATATACCACAGCTTTCTCAGCCACTCATCTGTTGTTGGGCATCTAGTTTGCTTCCAGGTTTTAGCTATTATGAATTGTGCTGCTATGAACATAGGTGTACACATATCTTTCTGGTTGGGTGTAATGAAGTCCTTAGGATATATCCCTAGGAGAGGAATTACTGAGTCATATGGGAGGTCCATCTCTAACCTTGTGAGAGTTCTCCAGACTGCTCTCCAGAGAAGCTGGACCAATTTACATCCCCACCAGCAGTGCAGAAGGGTTCCTCTGTCCCCACAGGCTCTCCAGCATTTGTTGCTGCTGTCCTTTTTGATGTATGCCATTCTCACAGGGGTGAGGTGGTATATCAATGTTGACTTTATTTGCATTTCTCTGACAATCAGAGACCTGGAACAATTTTTCATGTTAGCCTTTGGGATCTCCTCTCTAGTAATGTCTTGTTCATATCCTCTGGCCATTTTTGGATGGGGTCATTTGCTTTTTTGTTGCTAAGTTTGCTGAGCTCTTTGTATATTTTGGTGATTAGTCCCTTGTCTGATGTATGACATGTGAATATCTTCTCCCACTCTGTGAGGGGTCTCATTGTTTGTGTGATAGTTTCTTTGGCTGTGCAGAAGCTTTTCAATTTGATGTAGTCCCATTGGTTTGTTTCTGCTTTAGTCTTCCTTGCAATTGGGTTTGTATCATCAAAGATGTCCTTGAGGTTTAGATGGGAACGTGTTCCACCAATGTTTTTCTCTAAGTATTTGATAGTTTCTGGTCTAACATCCAGGTCATTGATCCATTTGGAGTTGAATTTTGTTTCTGATGAGATAAAGTGGTTCAGTGTCATTCTCCTGCATGTTTCAACCTAGTTTTCCAAGCACCATTTATTGAAGAGAGCCTCCTTCCTCCATTTAGGTGCGGACGTTTAGTTGTGGGCTTTCAATTCTGTTCCACTGCTCTGTGTACCTATTTTTGTTCCAGTACCAGACTGTTTTGATGATCATGGTCTTATAGTATAGTTTGATATTTGGGAGTATGAAGGGGGCATCATTTTCAAGATGTTTAATTGAAATTGGTGCTACCTGAGATAAGAAATGATTCTGTGGTTATTTTAAAAACTTTTATTTGTGATTTAATATTGGTTCACAAAGTTATATGATAACAGGGGTCTAATTCCACACCATTCCCACCACCAGAGCTCTGTGTCCCCACCCCCTCCACTGGAAGCTACAGCAGTTCTCCCAAGGTCACAAGTATGAGGTGACTATATATTTGCTCATTTTTTCCCTACAATCCTGTCTTCTCTTTCTTTTAAAGTCACAGCTGCACCTACTACTACTTTTGAGTGTCTTTATTTTTTTCCTCTTCTTTCTCCAGGTCCTGATGGAGTTGGAGTTCAGAGCCCTCTGGTCACCTTCTCCTGACATTTCTCTCCCTCTGGGAGTCTGAACCAAAGATCTTTATGGGGAGCAGAAGGTGGAAGGTCTAGCTTCTGTAGTTGCTTCTCCACTGGACATGGATTTTGGCATGTGGTTCCATAACCCCAGTCTGTCTCTCTCTTTCCCTAGTGGTCTGATAGTTATTTTTTTCTGACAGCAGGATTCCTCACACTTTTTATTCCTCGTCATCATGGACCCTGACTTGCACTGATTTCATCTCAACTTTTTCTTCCTGATGCTTTGTAGCTATAGGAGGTTATGCCATAATCCAGCCATGCCATTATTAAAATGCTCCTTTGGCCTGATTATCCTGCTCTGATACTCAGAGGTGAAAGGGACATGAGGACAGGAGAGGAAGGAGAAAGCTGAGTTTGGAGTTCTCTTCAGAAGGAGAAGGCTGTGGTGGCTTAGCAGAGCAAGTAAGAGCATAGACTCTGAAGTAAGACTACCCAGGGGGGAAATTCCAGTCTTGTTCCTTACCAGTTTGGTCATCAGGGCAAGTCACCGAACTTTTGGAGTTACATATCTGTGAACGGATGTGAGAAGTGTTACCAGAACCTAGGGCTGATGTGACGCTTATGAAAGTCAGAATGTTTATAAGGGTACCTGGTACATATTCAACTTTATTTCTTTGCTTATTAAATAAAAAGAACTTTAGAATGGCTGGAGCACCCAGGTAAGACACATAGTAATAAGTGCAAGGGCCACATTGGAGCCCCGAGCTCCCCACATGCAGGAGGGACGCTTCATGAGCTGTGAAGCAGGTCTGCAGGTGCCTCTGTCTTTCCACCTCCCTCTTAGTTTCTTTCTGTCTCTATGCAATAAAATGGAAAAAAAAATGACTGCCAGGAGCAGTGGATCCTTAGTGCAGGCACTGAGCCCCAGCGATAACCCTGGAGTAAAAACAAACAAACAAACAAAAAAAACCCAGGAAGGACTCAGGTGAGAGGCCTGAGAACGCATGGGTAAGAGTCACAGAAAAGACACAAATTTTGTCACCAGACAGACTTGTGTCTGAATGCTAACACTACAAGTTTTTTATGTTAACATTTACATTTTTCTAATTAGAAAGCATATGTGTTTATAGTAGACCATTTATAAACTACAGAAAGCCAGCAGGAAGTAAGAGACCAAGACGAAATGCACCACACAATGTTGGTCACCATGTCAGTACTGGCAATGGTGTCTGCACTGGAATTTGGTTCTGATGCTGGTGGCTTGTTGATTTTCATTATTCCTTGCCTGAGCATCCCTCAGGGGATCCAGCAACTGTCGGGCTGAGCTTCATTGACGGGAGACTGACGACCAGGGACTCATGGTTGAGCTGTATGCTTTATCTCTTTATTCATGCAGGACGCAGCACAATCTATACCAAGCTAGACTAAACTAACAATTAACTAAAATGAACAATGTTGCCTTTATATATACTTCCCAAGTAGGGTGTGAACAGGATGTGACGCAGAGAGGGTGGAGAGAAAAGTGACTGGTGAAAATCAGGGTATGACAAGGCGAGGGGGTGGAGCAGGTGAGAATTCTACCTCTGAACCACCAATGCCCTGGAGGCAAGGTGGTGCTTTATGTAAATGTAAAAGTGATTTATGTAAATAGACGGCAGTGGTTATGTAAATAGAATACAGTGGTTATGTAAATAGACTACAGTGGTTATGTAAATAGAATACAGTGGTTATGTAAATAGAATGCAGTGTTAAGCAGGGGGGATTTAAACCAAATGAAACAGAAGGGGTTTTTAAAAGCAGAATTAGAAGATACCAACAAGCAACTGCTTGAGGGCCAAGACCAGGGAATGTATAAGAAATCAAATATTTCTGGACAATCAGGAGACCCTCGATACATAACTCAGAACCTTTAACTTATCTGCTTTTCCTACTTCTCGGGTCCTGACTTTCAGGAGCTCTGTTTCCTGGAGATATAGCTTGCCAAACATTGAGACTGAAATTTAGAAAATTCCTCCTCCCAACTTCCCTGCTGTAATTACTTGGCTGCCCACAGTCTTGTTGCCAACTGCCAAATGTGGCCCGTGAGTGACAGGTAGGTTATTTATTTGTCCCTGACATGGGTCAGACTCTTACTTGGCTGAGCACTTCTGTTTAAAGCTTCATGAGAAGGCCATGGCTGGGTAGCCGGGTTGGAGTAATAGGAGACATCTACAGGGTGATGATTTGGCAGTCCAAGGAAAGTTATAAAGTATGCTGTCATTAGGGAACTTTTTGGCAAACCCAGTGAACAGACACCAGGTGTGAGGTAGCCAGAATGTGTAATAAGCTAACATTCTCTCTCACCGCTGGTTTCCTCTTGTTGGTCGTATGGTGAAGTGGTTAGACGTGTTAACTATCACCCAAACACTCTGAACTGCTTTGGGGTTAGGGATGCCAAGGTGGCCAACAGTGGTGAGGGGAGGGCAGCAGACCTAGACATCCACAGTCAGAGCAGATTTGTGGGCTAGGAGACAGGCTGATGGGGTGGTCAGGCCAACCCTGGGCACTCGCTCTGGACAACAGTATACAAACTAAGCTCCATGTCATTTTTTTTTCCTTTTTTCTTTTTTTCTCTTCAACCCCCAATAACCCATGCACTCTGCCTCCAACTGCAGGGAGAATAGAGGGCTGACAGGGAAGATCACGACACCAGTATTCTAGAGACTTTAAGAGGGCTTTCTATTTCCTTTTCCATCAGTAGACAAAAAGATAGGTGTATCCAGTCTGGTTGGATGACCTAACCTCCCTGTTGGAACTACCTTCTCTAACCAACGTAGCATCATTCACACTGATGATGAATCTAGAAACTGCTCTGCCTTTCTGCGAAGGCCCATATCAACCTGGCCAGTGCCTGCTCTGATTTGGGTGAGCAAACCTTCTCTTTGTTCCTGCCCAGGGTAGTCACAGCGTCCTATACCTCGTGTCCCAACCAATGCATTTTCACGGAGTCCCATCTCACTCTCAGAAGTGTTTCAGTCAGAATAACAAATTAGAAAGGCTTCCCAAGATAAATGTAATGGGAAAGGTGTTTCCCAACAGACAGGCCTACCTTTTCCATGTTAGATCTTTGCTCAGCAAATGCTTAGTGTCTTTGTTAAAAAAGACCTGTGACCTTGGGATCGTGACCTGCCTTCTCTCATTTCTCCAGCAGTGCTCCTCCTGGCTGCCTAGGTGTTGTTCACACCCTACTTTGCTTTTTCTTTTTTAACCACAGAATCCAGTTTTTCAGATGAAAAGTTAGACATAAGAGCCAATGTTGGAAGCAGATGGAGTGGAGCTTGTCCTGGGTCAAGAGCTCAGATGCCACACTTTCTCTTTCTCTTTCTCGTATAGTCGTCACTGAACCTGTTTGCTTGAGGGGGATATTAAAATCCACTGGCAGAGTGCACTCCCCTCCATTGAAGCTACCATCACTTCTAGGGTGAACACTCTTCTTGTTCCTGATAAAGTTAGCTTATCAATATAGTAGTTAGGTTGAGCAGAAATGAATCATGATCAGTCTCTTAAAAACAACAACAAAAAACATAACCCCAGGGTTCAACTAGGCTACTCTCATGGCCTTGAAGATTTCCAGTCCAATCAGATATTGACAGCCAGCTTTGCTGCCCTGCACTGAAATTCTGCCGAAGAATGACAGCACCATGTCCTTTTACTGACCACCGATCCTCCCAGCCCTGCTCCTGGGAAGGCCCTGGTGCCACCTGTCCCATTTTCAGGGTCTTTCAGCCTTATTTTGACTTCCTGGCTTCTTATCTGCAGTTCAGCTCTTATCCATGATTTGAAATGCTAGTCTAACAGACTGATAGCCCTCCTATTCCATTCCTTTCCATTCTTTTTTTAAATTTAATTTTTACTTATGAAATGGAATCACTGCGAAGACCATAGGCTACGAGGGGTATAATTCCCACAATTCCCAGCCCCAGAACTCTGTATCCCATCCCCTCCCCTGACAGCTTTCCTATTCTTTATCCCTCTGGGAGTATGGACCCAGGGTCATTATGGGGAGCAGAAGGTGGAAGGTCTGGCTTCTGTAATTGCTTCCCCGCTGAGCATGGGTGTTGACAGGTGGATCCATACTCCCAGCCTGCCTCTCTCTTTCCCTAGTGGGGCAGGGCTCTGGGGAAGCAGAGCTCCAGGACACATGGGTGGGGTTGTCTGTCCAGGGAAGTCTGGTCGGCATCATGGTAGCATCTGGAACCTGGTGGCTGAAAAAAGAGTTAACATATAGAGTCAAACAAATTGTTGACTAACATCAACCTAAAGGCTGGAATATTCGAGATGAAGATTTGGGGTCTCTGTTTTGTAGATAGTTAGTAGGTCTATTTTAGTTATGTTCCAAAGGACCCATGACTATACTAGTTTTTCCCTGAGCTTGACAGCTAACATGCAGGTGGACCCAAGTTATTGTCTGGGGAGATGATGTCATAGCTGGAAAAAGGACCAAAAAGCTGGATCATGGAAGAGAGTAGTTCCCAAATATGGGAAAAGTATATAAATAATGTTGATTGTAAACCCCATCGACTTGATCTGAGGCCCATATTCAGCACAGGAGCCTGTGTGACCTCTGAATCCCTGTAGGTTTGAGCTCACATTCTGTGGTCAAGCACACCTTCATGGGTCATCTTTTTACTTGGATTCCCTGTTTACTTTAAAATTTGTATGGGGGAGCTGGGCAGTAGCAGAGTGGGTTAAGCACACATGGCGCAAAGAACAAAGGCCGGCATAAGGATCCTGGTTCAAGCCCCAGCTCCCCACCTGCAGGAGGTCACTTTGCAAGTGGTGAAGCAAGTCTGCAGGTGTTTATATAGCTCTCCTCCTCTCTCGATTTCTCTCTGTCCTATCCTACAACAAGTGCAATGACAAGGGCAACAACATGGGAAAAAATGACCTCCAGGAGCAGTGGATTCCTAGTGCAGGCACCAAGCCCCAGTGATAACCCTAGAGGGGAAAAAAATCTTGTATGGGGGCCAGGTGGTGGCTCACCTGGTTAAACACACACATTACAGGGCACAAGGACCCACATCCAAGCCCCTGGTCCCCACCTGCAGAGGGGAGGCTTCATGAGTGGTCTTCATTCAGGTGTGTTTCTCTCTCTGTCTCTCCTCCCTTATCAACTTCTCTCTGTCTCTATTCAATAACAAATAAGTAAAAATATAAAAAATACAATTTCCTGTATGAAAAAAAAATGCCTTGGGAGTCGGACAGTAGCTCAGCGGGTTAAGTGCACGTGGCACAAAGCACAAGGATCATCGTCAGGATCCCGGTTCGAGCCCCCGGCTCCCCACCTGCAGGGGAGTCGCTTCACAGGCGGTGAAGCAGGTCTGCAGGTGTCTGTCTTTCTCTCTCCCTCTCTATCTTCCCTTCCTCTCTCCATTTCTCTTTGTCCTATCTAACAATGACAACATCAACAACAACAACAATAATAACTACAACAACAATGAAAAACAACAAGGGCAACAAAAGGGAAAATCAATAAATAAATATAAAAAATGCCTCCACAGAACCTATTGCACACATCAGTGCATTAAAAAGCCATGGCTCACTGAGACGCAGAAGTCCCACGTCTCTCCCAGCTCTGCTCACGCCGTCACCTTCAACGTCCCAGCCAAAGGTGGTCTTTCCTCGGAAGCAGCCGTGTATCACTCTTCCACACACATTTGTCTACCATAGTTGAGTCATCAGCCTGTGGGCCTCATCAATTCTCAGTAAATCCGGGGACTGGGCTGTGTTTCTTGGCCCAAGTCCCAAGCACCAAGTCTCCATTTCAGTATTAAATGGGTCTCCCCGGAATATTCTCAAGATGGTCCAGTTACTAAAACACTAGAGAATGTTGCCCTCAGACTGTGACTCCACCTAGAACGGCCTCATTGCCCACAACACTGTGACTTTCATATTCTTGTGGATGACGTGAGAACCCAGTCAGGAGAGGGTCCGTTTTTCTAAAAATATTTTGGAAAATATTTTATTTAAAAAAAGGACCAAACAGGGGAGTTGGACCGTAGCGCAGCAGGTTAAGCACAGGTGGCACAAAGCATAAGGACCAGAATAAGGATCCCAGTTCGAGCCCCCAGCTCCCCACCTACAGGGGAGTCGCTTCACAGGTGGTGTAGCAGGTCTGCAGGTGTCTGTCTTTCTCTCCCCCTCTCTGTCTTCCCCTCCATTCTCCATTTCTCTCTGTTCTATCCAACAACAATGACAACAACAACAATAATAACCACAACTAGGCTACAACATCAAGGGCAACAAAAGGGGGAAAAATGGTCTCCAGGAGCAGTGGATTCATGGTGCAGGCACTGAGCCC
Organism: Erinaceus europaeus; assembly: GCF_950295315.1. NCBI lineage: Eukaryota > Metazoa > Chordata > Mammalia > Eulipotyphla > Erinaceidae > Erinaceus > Erinaceus europaeus. The sequence continues at coordinate 2,453,040 of NC_080162.1, read as the reverse complement.
CAGCCATAACCCTGGAGGCAAATAAATAAGTAAATGAATAAATAAAAAGACCAAACATAGGCTCCTAACCTGAATATGGGCCCAGACCAAATCAAACCGATGGGGTTTATAGTCAACAATATTTATACCCCTTTCCCATATTAGGGAGCTACTCTCTTCCCTGAGCCAGCTTTCTGGTCCTTTTCCCAGCCATGACATCATCTCCTCAGACAATAACTTGGATCCACCTGCATCTCAGATTTCAGGTTCAGGGAAAAAAAAAACTAATATAGCCATAGGCCCTTTGCAATGTAACCAAAATAGGCCTGCTAACTATCTACAAAATGGAGGACCCCCAACTCTTCATCTGCACTTTTCCAGCCTTTAGGTTCATGATTAGTCAACAATTTGTTTGGCTTTGTATGTTAACTCTCTTGTCAGCCACCAGGTTCCAGATGCCAGCAGGATGCTGACCAGACTCCCCTGGACAGACAACCCCACCCATGTGTCCTGGAGCCCTGCTTCCCCAGAGCCCTGCCCCACTAGGGAAAGAGAGAGACAGGCTGGGAGTGTGGATCCACCTGTCAACGCCCATGTTCAGCGGGGAAGCAATTACAGAAGCCAGACCTTCCACCTTCTGCATCCTACAATGACCCTGGGTCCATACTCCCAGAGGGATAGAGATGGGAAAGCTATCAGGGGAGGGGATGGGATATGGAGATCTGGTGGTAGGAATTGTGTGGAGTTGTACCCCTCTTATCCTATAGTTTTGTCAGTGTTTACTTTTTATAAAAAATAAAATAAAATAAAGACCAAACAATATTTGGAATTAAGTGGCATTTTCTTTACAGGTAATTTGAAGTACAATAATTATGTTTAGATACATGCAAATATTTAGAACTTTTTCTTTTTTTTTCCCCTTTATTGTTTTTTTCCCTTTATAGGTTTATAGTCGACAGTAAAATACAGTGGTTGGTGCGTGTGTCACATTTCCCAGTTTTCCACAGAACACTCTAACCCCCACTAGGTCCTCCTCTGCCATCATGTCCCAGGACCTGAGCCCTCCTGCCTCCCTCACCCCAGAGTCCTTTGCATTGGTACAATCCACCAACTCCAGACCAAGTTCTGCTTCGTGTTCTCCCTTCTGTTCTTATTTTCCAACTTCTGTTTATGAGTGAGATCACCCCATATTCATCCCCTTCTTTCTGGCTGATCTCACATCAAGTATTTCCCTCAGGCTCCATCCCAGATGAGGAGAAGAAGGTGAATTCCCCCCTTTTTAATAGCTGAGTAGTATTCCATCATGTATCTAGTATTCCCACGTCTACGCTCGACCGGACCTGCCAATCTACGTGGTTATCTTCGCCCACCCTGTCCAACGCTTGACGTCTCCCAATCTGGTCCCCTACGCCTACACTGAACTTCTCTGTTTCAGACTCTTGGAAACAGAGTTGGCAGTCAGCTGAGGTAAAGAACAAACACCTCATCACAGACCCCTGGAAGCGTCAACCTGGCTTTGACCTTGCACGTTATGATTGGGCCCTCCTCAATCGCTATGGAACAGGCCATGGCTGGTGCACCTCTATGTTCCACCGCTGGGGAGCCAGAGACGACCCGAACTGCCCCTGCGGCTACAGACAGACTATGACCCACATAGTCAACGACTGCCACCTCTCCAGATTCAAAGGAGGTCTCAAAACTTTACATCAGGCTCAACCTGACGCTGTTGACTGGCTACTGAAGAAGGGCAAACGCGAGAAGAAGATGTATCTAGACCAAACTTTGGCCACACAGCTGCTCAGGCTCCAGCTCACGCTCTTGTTTGCAGGGTTGACTTGGACTTGCTCACGTAGTTGACTCTCTGGGCCCCAGCACTGCTCATGTCTTGGGGATTGTTGGCTTTTTGGAGCTCACTTCTGCTCACTGAATACCAGTCTCGTCCCCTCTCCACCTAGTCGTGACAAGCAGAAGTGTTTCCAGGTGATGCCAAATGTCCCCAGCAGAATAAAACCGTCCCCCATTGAAAATGCCTGCCATTAAAAGAGAAAGGCCTGCAGAAGGGAGAGTGTTGGAATGGGAGGTGGCACTCCCCAGCGCCTCTCTGCAGCCTGTGTGAGCACCAGCTGTCCACTTGCCTGCTGAGCGGGGAGACACGGAGATTGGACAAGGATCCGGCTGACCCATGGCCTCTCCTAGATCCCCCATCTTTCAGCCCCATGTGGAGATGGTGCAGAGGGCTGCTGCTGCTACAGATGACCAGACTCTGCCCCACAGCTGCCTTATATTTAAAAATAAAAAATATATATATATTTACTTTTTAAACATTTATTTACTATTAGATAGAAACAGAGAGGAATGGAGAAGGAAGGTGGAGATAGGGAGAGAGACAAAGAGAGACACCTGCAGCCCTGCTTCTCCACTCGTCAAGCTCCCCCCCCCACACCCTGCAGGTGGGGACGGGGGCTTGAACCTGGGTCCTTGCACACTGTAATGTGAGTGCTTAGCCAGGTACCCCATGCAGCCCCTCACTCCATAGCCTTTTCATTATCTTCCTGGGGCCAGCAGGGCTGCTCAGAACACACTCCTCTCACAGTGAAGGCTGGCAGAAGAGGGCAAAGCAGACACGGGGGCTCTGAGCTCTGGGTTCGGAACAGGACGTGCAGCCTCTGATTCACTCTAGAGGCCAGTGCAGTTCTTGGGGCCGAACCCAGAGTCGATGGGTGTGAAAATATCCTCTTCAAGATGGGTCGATACTAGGGCAGCTTGGAATGTTCCTACTCATGACCACAGAATGTGAGCTCAGATCTACAGGGACGCAGAGGTCACACAGGCTCCTAAGCCAATTATGGGCCCCAGATCACATCAAATCAATGGGGTTGACAGTCAACAACATTTATACCCCTTTCCCATATTAGGGAGCTACTCTCTTCCCTGATCCAGCTTTCTGATCCTTTTCCCAGCCATGGCATCATCTCCCCAGACACTAACTTGGATCCACCTGCATATCAGATGTCAGGCTCAGGGGAAAAAAGAAAAAGAAAAAAACACAAACAACTAGTATAGCCACAGGCCCTTTGGAATGTAACTAAAATATGCCTACTAACTATCTACAAAATGGAGGACCCCCCAACTCTTCATCTTCACTACTCCAGCCTTTAGGTTCATGATTAGTCAACAATTTGTTTGGCTTTGTATGTTAACTCTCTTGTCAGCCACCAGGTTCCAGATGCTACCATGATGCCAACCAGACTTCCCTGGACAGATGACCCCACCAATGTGTCCTGGAGCCCTGCTTCCCCAGAGCCCTGCCCCACTAGGGAAAGAGAGAGACAGGCTGGGAGTGTGGATCCACCTGTCAACACCCATGTTCAGCGGGGAAGCAATGACAGAAGCCAGACCGTCCACCTTCTGCATCCCATAATGATCCTGGGTCCTTACTCCCAGAGGGATAGAGAATAGGAAAGCTACCAGGGGAGGGGGTGGGATATGGAATTCTGGTGGTGGGAATTGTGTGGCGTTGTACCCCTCTTATCCTATGGCTTTTTCAAGGTTTTCTTTTTATAAATAAAAAAATTAAAAAAAGAAAAGAAAATCTCCTCTTCAGGGAGAGGAACTTGCAAACAACATGACAGGAAGCCTCCGGGGAAAGGAGAGGTGGGGTGTCTGGGTCAGTGTCAGGTCTCTAGACTCTTGCTCTGGGAGCAGGTTTTTACATTTATAGATGCAAGACGGAGCCCGTGAAGTTTACTCATTGCCTCTGTCATGAGAGGGATCATTTCAAGAAAGGATCATTTCAAGAAAGGACTGACCTTGTAGTGAAGAGACAAGTCAACTGAGTAATTTAAAAGTTTATTTAGGGGCCTGGTGGTGGCACACCTGGTTGAGTGAACATGTCACAGTGTGCAAGGACCTGGGTTTGAGCCCCCGGCTCCCACCTGCAGAGGGGAAATCTTCACAAGCGGTGAAGCAGGGCTGCAGGCATCTCGGTCTCTCTCTTCCACCACCCCCTTCCCCCTGGATTTCTGGCAGTCTCTATCCAATAAATAAATAAATAAATAAAGATTAAATTTTTTTTTTAAAAAAAGTTTATTTTCACTCTGGGTCCAGTGGCACATGAATAAGCAGGTCATATTTCAGAGGCTTTAGAAAATGCAAAAAGCTGGCTCTGCCTGACCAATGGACAGAGAGGCCAGGTGTCTCCAGGGATATCTGTGAGATTAAGATGCGAAAGCAGCAGTTCAGAAGGACTGGCAGAATGCAGATGTGTCACCAGGAGCATTTGAGCGATACAGGTCCATGAAGGATGATGAATGACATAGTGGGGGTTGTATTGTTAAATGGGAAACTGGGGAATGTTATGCATGTACAAACTATTGTATTTACTGTTGAATGTAAAACATTAATTCCCCAATAAAGAAATAAATAAAAAAAAAAGCCCTTCTTCTTCCGCCCCTCACTCTCTTGCCCTCTTTTCACCTTGGTGAACGGAAGGGTGCTGCCTGTAGTGAGAGGCGGCCATTTTGGCTAGCTCCACGTGGCCCACACTGCTGTGCTCTCACCAACTCTGAGGTGCCAGAGCAAATAAAGAATTGTGTTCCCTCTCTGCTCCGAATTTCCTCTCTCTCTCTCCTCTGCATCACAGGCCAACATCCTGGACTTCCTCAAACCCAGAGCAGCACAGTGCAGCCCTGGGAGGGAGGCTGAAGGTCTGACCAGGGAAGGGGCCCTCTACATCAGTGCTTTGGCTCGTCCGGTGGCCCTTAAGGTGCCACGTGAGCTGTCCACGTCTGTGCTGACGTCTGGTTCAGAGTTATTTTTTAACTGGCAAAAGAGCAGTTCAAAGGCACCCTTCCTTCCTTCCTTCCTTCCTTCCTTCCTCCCTTCTTTCCTTCTTTCCCCCCTCTCTTTCTCCCTTCCTTCCTTTCTTTCTTTTTCATTTTTTTCTTCTTTCTTTTTTCTTTTCATTTTATTTATTTATTTATTTAAAAAAGGAGACATTAACAAAACTGTAGGATAAGAGGGGTACAACTCCACACAATTCCCACCACCAGAACTCCGTATCCCATCCCCTCCCCTGATAGCTTTCCTATTCTTTATCCCTCTGGGAGTATGGACCCAGGGTCATTGTGGGGTGCAGAAGGTGGAAGGTCTGGCGTCTGTAATTGCTTCCCCACTGAACATGGGTGTTGACAGGTGGATCCATCCTCCCAGCCTGTCTCTCTCTTTCTCTAGTGGGACAGGGCTCTGGGGAAGCAGGGCTCCAGGACACATTGGTGGGGTCGTCTGTCAGGCTGAGCTTGACTGATGGGAGACAGACGACCTGGGACTCATGGTTGGGTGGTATGCAGTATCTCTTTATTCATGTAGAACGCAGTGCAATCCAAGCCAAGTTAAGCTAAACTAAAAACTAATATACTTGCCAAGTAGGGTGTAAACAGGATGTGACGTAGAAAGGGTGGAGAGAAAAGTGACTGGTGAAAATCAGGGTGTGACAAGGAGAGGGGGCGGAGCAAAAACACATCATGAACCAGTGGGGATTAAACCAATGCCCTGCAGTGGTTATGTAAATAGAATACAGTGTTAAGCAGGGGGGATTAAACCAAATGAAACAGAAGGGGTTTTTAGAAGCAGAATTAGAAGCATACCAACAATTCCCCCTTTCTTTTTAACTAATAGTCATAGTATCAGGAGTGTGGGGTGAACAGAAACTTATATCATACAGGTGTTTTTCAAAAGAACTGGCATACAACATGGAGGAACAAAATAGGAGAGCAGCAAGAACCAGTGTGATGCCAAGGGGAGGCCTGAGGGGGGCATTTCCTGGCTAAAAGGGCAAGGCCTAGCAGGCAAAAGGGCTTTTTTTTTTTTTTTTGCCTCTGGGGGCATCTATTGCCTCTGGGGGCGCTTCATGCCTCTGTGGGCATCTCTTGCCTCAAAAGGGCATTCATGCCTCTGTGGGCATGACCTACTAAGGAGCGGGGGTTTCCTAACTCTGGGGTCAGAGCCTGCAGGCGAGGGGACATGGCCTATAAAGTCCCAAGGCAGCTGGCTGCAGTCAGTCTTTGAGAAACCCAGCAGTGTAAAGGGAAGCTGCTGTAAAATTGTATAAAGTGTCCAAGAGATGTACCAGTAAGTCCCATGGAGGAGTCAGTCCAAAGTAGCTGACCACGGAAGAAAATGCCAGGGGATGAAACGCTGCACATCTGTTTCAATGGGGAATGTTGGCCACCGGAATTCCACTTTTCTGTAGAGAGTGAGCTTTGGAGTGTGTGAATCTGTTTCTTCAGGTTGTGCCAGGTCACCTCATTGGTTACTGGGGGTGTGTTGTAGTCATTCCATCTTGTGGGCAATGTCAGAGAACAGGGGTCCAAATGGATTTCCGGGAATTCCATTTGAGTAGATGCTTTTTCATGTGAAGACTTGACAGCTGAAATTCACTTACTTGTCAAACAAAACTTGTAGCAGATCAGAAGTTTACTATAATTGATAACTCCATTATAATTGGAAGTCCTTTCTAGTATGATTTTAAGGTTGTTTAAATAGTTTAAACTCAATAAAATGTGGAAAGGTAAACAGAAGAACCATGGTTAGAAGCCTCAGGCATGAGAATCATTAACATAATCATTGCACTATCTGCCCTGCCCATAACTCATACCGTTTTCAGGATTAAATGTTTCAGATTCATGCCAAGAAGTAAGTCTTGTTGGCATCATGCTGGCATCTAGAACCTGGTGGCTGAAAAGAGAGTTAACATACAAATCCAAACAAATTGTTGAACAATCATGGACCTAAAGGCTGGAATAGTGGAGATGAAGTGTTTTGGGGTACTCACAGCAGACTCTTGTGTACTTTTGCTTTGAGGTATATGTTTTGCCCTAGTTTATGGATATGTGTGAACATGTGATCTATCTCAGGGGACCTGGTTTTGGGACTTTGTTAGGAAGTGGACAAACTGGAATGGAATCAGAGAATACTATGAAAGGAAAAGTCTCACCTGAGTAATGAAGCTGAAGGGTTGTCGTTCCACAACTGAAGTCTCTGGACACAGTCTGAAGTGAAGCATGCTGAGGTGGTACTCCTTGTATTGATTAGGTTGTGATTGGTGGATACAATATTATTTGATATGACTTGAGAGAAGCATGCAGGAAAGTTGGCCCCAACCTAAGGTTCCAGGAGGAACTGGGGAAAAGACAGGCTCTATAGTGGAAATGTGAGGTTTCTACTGTCTTAGGCTTCAAGAAGACAATGGATAGTTATTGTTATCATCACATTATTTGGTAATTGGGTTAGTTTTGAAAAGTCCCTTTGTTAGGGTTTGCTGTACAATACACAACATCTTGCATATAGCTGTGCCACCGGTTGCTGCTGTTCTCCTTGGTCTCGGCTTTTGAGAGAGTCAACATATCAAAGACTCAGCCTATGTATTAAAAAGATTCAGACAATGCTTTAAAAAGTTCCAGACATACAATTGATTTTTCCCCTCTCATATTAATTAAATAGTGATGGATATGACTACAATTTAATGGGTGTGTACATAAACACCATTCCGACGACCAAAAGACTGTGTCCCATCCCACCCACCCACCTCTGCCCCCCCCACCACCCTAGGAAGCCAAATGTCCACCCACCCCCTCACCACAGGGTTTTTACTTTGGTGCCTACTCTAGATTTAGTCAAATCCTGCTTTTAGTTTCCCTTTCTGTTCTTATTTCTCAACTTCTGTTGATGAGTGGGATCATCCCATACTCATCTTTATCTTTCTGACTTAGCTCACTTAACATAATTCCTTCTAGCTCCACCCAAGATGGGTCAGAGAAGGTGGGTTCATTGTTCTTAATAGCTGCATAGTATTCCATTGTGTAACTATACCACAGATTTCTCAGCCACTAATTTGTTGTTGAGCATCTAGTTTGCTTCCAGGTTTTAGCTATTATGAATTGTGCTGCTATGAACATAGGTGTACACCTATCTTTTTGATTGCGTGTAATGGAGTCCTTAGGATATATCCCTAGGAGAGAAATTATTGGGTCCCAGGGAAGGTCCACTTCTAGCCTTATGAGAGTTCTCCAAACTGCTCTCCAGAGAAGCTGGACCAATTTACATCCCCACCAGCAGTGCAGAAGGGTTCCTCTGTCCCCACAGCCTTTCCAGCATTTGTTGCTGCTGTCCTTTTTGATGTATGCCATTCTCACAGGGGTGAGGTGGTATATCAATGTTGACTTTATTTGCATTTCTCTGACAATCAGCGACCTGGAGCAATTTTTCATATGTTTGTTAGCCTTTTGGAAATCCTCTGAAGTGAACGTTTTGTTCATATCCTCTGCCCAGTTTTGGATGGGGTCATTTGATTTTTTGTTGCTAAGTTTGCTGAGCTCTTTGTATGTTTTGGTGATTAGTCCCTTGTCTGATCATGTATGACATGTGACTATCTTCTCCCATTCTATGAGGGGTTTCTTTGTTTGTGTGATAGTTTCTTTGGCTGTGCAGAAGCTTTTCAATTTGATGTAGTCCCATTGGTTTGTTTCTGCTTTAGTCTTCCTTGCATTTGGGTTTGTTTCATCAAAGATGCCCTTGAGGTTTAGGTAGGAAAGTGTTCCATCACTGTTTTTCTCTAAGTATTTGATAGTTTCTGGTCTAACATCCAGGTCATTGATCCATTTGGAGTTGATTTTTGTTTCTGGTGAGATAAGGTGGTTCAGTTTCATTCTTCTGCATGTTTCAATCCATTTTTCCCAGTGCCATTTATTGAAGAGAGCTCCCTTCCTCCATTTAATAATGTGGGCCCCCTTATCAAAGATTAGATGTCCATATGTGTAGGTGTTTAGTTCTGGGCTTTCAATTCTGTTCCACTGGTCTGTGTGCCTATTTTTGTTCCAGTACCAGGCTGTTTTGATGGATAATGATGGCCTTATAATATAGTTTGAGATCTGGGAGTGTGATGCTTCCATTCCTGTTTCTTTTCGTAAAGATGCTTTTGGCAATTCTATGTGTTTTCTGGTTCCAGATAAATGACTATAGTTTTTTTTTTCTATTCTCTTAAAGAAGCTTGATGGAACTTTAATGGGCATCACATTAAATTTGTATATGGCTCTGAGTAGTATATTCATTTAATGAAGTTAATTCTTCCAACTCATGAGCATGGGATGTCTTTCCATTTCTTGGTGTCATTTTCTATGTCTTTGAATAGTGACTCATAGTTTTCAGTATACAAGTCTTTCACTTCTTTGGTCAGCTTTATCCCTATGTATTTTATTGATTTTGCTGCAACAGTGAATGGGAGTGATTTCTGGATGTCTTCTTCTTCAGATTTAGTGTTTGCATAAAGAAATGCCAATGATTTTTGTACATTGATTTTGTAGCCTGACACCTTGCTATATTGCCTAATAACTTCCAGTAGTTTTCTGCTGGACTCCTTAGGTTTTTCTATGTATAATATCATATCATCTGCAAGTAGTGAGAGCTTGACTTCTTCCCTTCCAATCTGTATTCCTTTGATTTCTTTCTGTTGCCTGATTGCTATGGCAAGAACTTCCAATACTACGTTGAAAAGTAATGGTGATAGCAGACATCCCTGTCTAGTCCCCAATCTGAGTGGGAATGCTTTCAGCTTCTGTCCATTGAATATGATGTTGGCTGTAGGTTTGCTATATATGGATTCCACTATCTTGAGGAATTTCCCATTTATTCCATTTTTTGTGGTGTTTTGTGCATGAGTGGGTGTTGGACGTTGTTAAAGGCTTTCTCTGCATCTATTGAGATAATCATGTGGTTTTTGGCTTTGCTTTTATTGATGTGTTGAATGACATTGATTGACTTATGCATGTTGAACCAGCCTTGCATTCCTGGGATAAATCCCATTTGGTTGTGATGAATAATCTTTTTGATATACTGCTGTATCAAAAAGATCTTGTTTAATATTTTGGTGTCTATGTTCATCAGAGATATTGATGTTCATCAGAGATATTGGTCTGTAGTTTTTCTTTTTTGTTGTGTCCCTATCTGCTTTTGGTATCAGGGTGATGTTGGCTTCATAGAAGGTGGAAGGGAGTGTTCCTGTTTCTTTGATCTTGTGGAAAAGCTTTAGAAGTATGGGTATTAACAGTTTCCTGAAGGTTTTGTAGAATTCATTTGTGAAACCATCTGGTCCAGGACTGTTGTTATTGGGGAGATTCTTAATAACTGTTTTGATTTCCTTTTCTGTGATTGGTGTATTTAGGTTTTTTTTAGTTCTTCTTGGTTTAGTTTTGGAAGGGCATATGTTTCCAGGAATTCTTCCATTTCTTCCAGATTTTCTAGCTTAGTGGTGTATAGTTCTTCACAGAAGTTTTGCGTGATTTTCTGTATTTCTGTGGTATCAGTTGTGCGATCTCCTCTATCACCTGGCTAGGGGTTTGTCAATCTTGTATAATTTTTCGAAGAACCAACATTTGGCTTCATTGATCCTCTGTATGGTTTTCTTATTTTCGATGTTGTTGATTTCTGCTCTAATTTTAGTGATTCTGTCTTTCTGGTTGCTTTAGTGTTCCTTTGTTCCTCTTCCTCTAAGTCTTTAAGGTGTGCAGTAAGGTCATTTATTTGAGCTTTTTCTTGTTGTTTAATATGTGATTGTATGGCTATGAGTTTCCCTCTCAATACTGCTTTAGCCTGTCCCAAATATTTTGATAGCTTGTGTCTTAATTTTCATTTGTTTCCAGGAAAATTTGAATTTCTTCCTTGAGTGTCTCTCTGACCCAGTGGTTCTTAAGAAGTATGTTGTTTAGTTTCAAAATTCTGTGTCTTTTAGTAATTTTCTATTTGTTGCTAAATGTTAGCTTTACTCAACTGTGGTCTGAGAAGATAATTGGGATGATTTCAGTGCTCTTGAATTTGTTGGTGCTATCCTTGTGGCCTCGCATGTGCTCTATCCTTGAGTATGTGTTGTGTGGATTTGAAAAGAATGTGTATTCCAGTTTTTTGGGGTGAAGAACTCTGAAAATGTTCAGGAGGTTTAGTCTGTCCATCTCCTCATTTAATTCTCTTGTTTCTTTGTTGATTCTCTTCTTTGTTGATCTAAGTGTGAGAGTGGGGTATTAAAGTCTCCCACTATTATTGTATTACTATTGGTGTATTTTTGTAGTTCTTTCAGTAGGTGTTTGATGTATTTAGATGGTCCCTCACTGGGTGCATAGATGTTAATAATTGTTAAGTCTTCTTGGCTGATTGATCCTCTTAATCATTATGGCAGAAGACGTGGGTGTGAGGGGCACAACCATAAACTGGGGAAGAAGATAAATTGTATGTGTGTTGTCTTCAATTGTATTTTCTCTTTTTAAATTTTTATTTATTTTTTCAACAGTAAAATTTTATTTAACTTTTTTCTATTATCTTTATTTATTTATTGGTTCAAGATAATCAGAAATCTAGAGAGAAGGAGGAGATAGAGAGGAAAAGAGGCAGAGACTCCTGTTTCATCACTCACAAAGCTTTCCCCCTGCAGGTGGAGAATGGGGACTCAAACTGCTGTCCTTGTGCATTGTAACATGTGCACTCACCTACCAGGATAGCCTGAAGGTGCTTCTTCCTGAGAAAGTGCTCTCTGGGTTGGAGAGAACTCGACTGGAGCCAACCTAGGCTGCTGCTGCTGTGAGAGAGACTCTGAGACTCTCGGAACTTAAAGGCAATCCCAAGTGTGTTTAATAAGAAGAGCAGCTTTATTTATACTCGCCAAGTAGGGTGGAAACAGGATGTGATGTAGAGAGGGTGGAGGGGAAAGAGAGTGGTGGAAATCAGGGTGTGTCTAGGAGAGGGGGTGGAGCAAAAAGGAAGTATGAACCAGTGAGGATTAAACCAATGCCCTGCAGGCAGGGCGGTTCTAGTGGTTATGTAAATAGGACATAGAGTTAAGCAGGGGGAAGCTGGTGTACTGCCCAACACTCACCCAGGTGAGCAATTATCTGGCCTCCTCTTTTTAATTTTTATTAGGAGGATTGATGGTTTACAGTAAATGCAGTGGAATTCTCTCTCTCTTTTTTTTGCAATCTTTGATATTATTTTAGTGTCTACTGTTTTAAGTTTTTATGTGAAAACTTTTTCCTGAAGGCAAAGACAATTCTCTTGTCAATACTCTCTTCCTTCTGAATGTGAACCTTGGTGATGTCTGTCAAAAACTGGTGGGTCTTGATTTTAAAAGAAATATGTTCTTTCATTGATCTTTCACTAAATCCACAGAGGCTAGGCAGGCATTGTTCATAGACAATCTTAATGTAGGTCAAATAGGCAAATAACATTTTCTGAAAAAAGCAACAGATACAATCCATTTTATTAGTGGATATCATTTAATCTAACATTTGTAAAATGTCTTTTTGGTATATACTTAATATAGAAGTTATTGAGTAATTTTTCCCATCTGGCAGCTTAGTCTTTAAAATCTCACTTCAAACTGGGTGCTATGTTTTCATTATGGGAGGTCTAATCTATTTTTAAATTTGCAATGTACACAGTTTAACCAAGGGGCTGATCTTTAAAAAAAATTTATTTTCCCTTTTGTTGCTCTTGTTGTTTTTCATTGTTGTTGAAGTTATTATTGTTGTTATTGATATTGATTGTCATTGTTAGATAAGACAGAGAGAAATAGAGAGAGGAGGGGAAGACAGAGAGGGGGAGAGAAAGACAGACACCTGCAGACCTGCTTCACCGCCTGTGAAGTGACTCCCCTGCGGGTGGGGAGCTGGGGGCTTGAACCCGGATCCTTTTGCTAGTTGCGCTTAACTTGCTGCACTACTGCCCAACTCCCCAGGGCTGATTTTTAACTGTGATTAAATTCCATAACAGACAAATATGAAAATTGATACCCTGTCAGCTATCACAAAAAAATAATATAGGTGGGTTTGGGACAACGTGGCTAGGTAACCTACTTTCTCTTTCCCCTTCTTCCACCCATCCTTCCTCCCTAATTTCTTTCCTTCCTCCCTTCCTCCCTCTCCTCCTTTCCTCCTTCCTTCCTTCCTTCCTTTCTCTTTCTTTCTTTCTTTCTTTCTTTCTTTCTTTCTTTCTTTCTTTCTTTCTACCTTTCTCTCTCTTTCTTCCTTTCTTTCTCTTCCTCCCTTTATTCCTTTCTCTCTTCCCTCCCTCCCTCCTTCCTTCCTTCCTTCCTTCCTTCCTTCCTTCCTTCCTTCCTTCCGACTCTTTCTTAAGAGCCACTTGACAGGTGACAGCTAGTGAGAAAGAGAATGTTCTAAAGGGAAGAGTAGGGCAGAGGAAGCATCCTTCCCTCCCCTCTCCCCTCCCCTCCCCTTCCTTTTTGCATCCATGGTTATTGCTGGGGCTTGGTGCTACTGCTCCTGGCCAACATTGTTTTCCATTTTACTGGACAGGACAGAGAGAAATGGAGAGAACAGGGGGAGACAGACAGGGAGATAGAGAGACACCTGCAGACCTGCTTCACCTCTTGTGAAGCACCCCCCCCCTGCAGGTGGGAACCAGGGGCTCAAACCCTGGACCTTGCCCTTGGTAATATGTGCACTTAACTGGCCCCTCTTCTTCCCTCCCCTCCCCTCTCTCCTCCCCTTTTCTTCTCTCCTCCTCCCTTCCTCCTCCCCTTGCCCTCTCCTTCCCTCTCATTGTCAGAACAGAACAGACTTTTGCTCTTTCTTCTTCCAGACCTGAGGGAGATAATCTGACTGTAGACACTAGAGAGAGCAGAGCCAGGACATGGTCAGGTGTCCCCACAGAGAAAAGGGAGGCAGACAGCACAGGAGGGGCCCATGGGTGGCAGAGGGGCAGAGAGCACCCTGAAGGAGAGCCCACCCACTGGCAGGGTGCTGGGGTGGACATCCAGTGCATCTGAGGAGGGACAGGGCAAGCTCTTCAGCCAGGCCTCTCCCCAGGAAGCCTGAGGGGTGGCTGACTCCTTGGGCTTGTGCCCTGCAGGTCGGGAACCTTCGCCACCGGCTACACCCAGGAAATGTGCAGGTTATGAAAGTCTCGAACCACGAAGTGACACAAGCTGTGTGGTTAAACATCTAAACATCAGCTTATCTTCTGCAAACTTCTGTTTCACAGCTTCTTAGTCATGCACTCTGCATGACATTTATTCTTTTTATTTTAAGCATGTTATTTTTATTCCCTTCTTTTATTCGTGATTTAAGTGTATTTCAGGCTAAGTAAGAGAGTATAGTGATTATACAAAAAGACATTCATGCCAGAGACACCAAAGTTTCAGGTTCAGTCCCCAGCATCACCATAAGCCAGAGTTGAACAGTGCTCTGGTTAAAAAATAAAATAATAATAATAAAAAACCTATTTCATAGCAAAAAAAAGGATAGGGTCATTGTAAAAAGTCCTGACGTTCTTCCCCCCTATATTTCTCTGTGCAAAAGTGTAGCATAACTCTTCCAACTATGCACTAGTTTGGATCCTAAAAAGTGAGTGCCTTGTGGTGGTCAAAGGGCCTGGAGCTGTGATTTAAGGAGCCTCAGTGAGAGGAGGCTTCACCCAGTGCCTGACCCAGGCTGCACCACCCAAGGGTGCAGCTTGCTGGGGGGGTAGTGTAGGGGGTGGGAGGATCAGAGTTCTGTGCCCATGGGGTGTGTTGAAATGTGTCCTCAGCATTGCCTCAGGAAATACAGGCTCACAATTCACACCTCACACCTCCCTCTTCCCGGCTGGTTGTCCTCTGTGTGTAATCGGGGTCTGTAGTCTCTTCCTTCTGCTTCCTTCTGCCCTCTACCCAGAGTCTGCAGAATCTGCCTGTCATTTCCGGAAGCTCCTGTATCTGGTGTGTCCTCACACCGGTAAAGAACTAAGCTGTCCAGGGAGAGCCCTTTGAACTCAATCACGCACATTTGAGCCAGGGCTCCCTTTTGAAACTTGCCTGGGATGCATTTCCAACAAGCAATAACAGTTAAGCAAGTCTTAATTATAAAATACAGGAGTATTTTCTTACATTCTTAGTTTTTTAGATTTATTTTTCCTTTACGGGGGGAGGCAGTACATGGTATATAGTCAACAATACATAGTATATAGTCAACAGTGCATGGTATATAGTCAACAGTACATGGTATATAGTCAACAGTGCATGGTATATAGTCAACAGTACATGGTATATAGTCAACAGTGCATGGTATATAGTCAACAGTGCATGGTATATAGTCAACAGTGCATGGTATATAATCAACAGTGCATGGTATATAGTCAACAGTGCATGGTATATAGTCAACAGTACATGGTATATAGTCAACAGTGCATGGTATATAGTCAACAGTACATGGTACATAGTCAACAGTTCATGGTACATAGTCAAAAGTACATGGTACATAGTCAACAGTTCATAGTATATAGTCAACAGTGCATGGTATATAGTCAACAGTACATGGTATATAGTCAACAGTACATGGTATATAGTCAACAGTACATGGTATATAGTCAACAGTGCATAGTATATAGTCAACAGTGCATGGTATATAGTCAACAGTGCATGGTATATAGTCAACAGTACATGGTATATAGTCAACAGTACATGGTATATAGTCAACAGTGCATGGTATATAGTCAACAGTACATGGTACATAGTTAACAGTAAGATACAGTAGTTGGCACATGTAACATTTCTCAATTTTCCACCAACAGTCTCCTCTGCCATCATGTTCCAAGACCTGAACACTCCCTTCACCCCAGAGTCCTTTATTTTGGTGTAATACACCAACACAGGAATATTTTTATGGATAATAATGTCTGATGCATGCTTGTCTAAGGATGTTAGGTGTCTTGCTGGGCTTAAGTCTTCCAAAAACCCTATAATATAGTAATTATGACCCATAGTTAACAGCCGAAGGAACAGGCTCAGAGAAATGAGAGGTTGTTTTAAAGTTACAAAGCTCATGGGAAGAGGGCCAGGGATTTGAACTCACATCCATTTGATAATGAAGCCAGAGATCTCTTTATTTTTTTATTAGTGATTTAATAATGATTTACAAGATTGCAAGATAACAGGGGTACAATCCCATATAGTTCCCACCACCGGAGTCCCATGTCCCATCCCCTCCATTGGAAGCTTCTCTATTATTTATCCCTCTGGGAGTATGGACCAAAATTCTCAAAAAAAATTTTTTTATTATCTTTATTTATTGGCTAGAGACAACCAGAAATTGAGAGGGGAAGGGGAGATAGAGAAGGAGAGAGAGAGACACCTACAGCACTGCTTCAACACTTGTGAAACTTTCCCCCTGTAGGTGGGGACTGGGGGCTCAAATCGGGTCCTTGTGTACTGTAACATGTGTGCTCAACCAGGTGTGTCACCACCTGCCCCCAGGACCAAAATTCTTTATGGGGAGCGGAAGGTGGAAGGTCTGGCTTCTATAATTTTTTCTCTGCTGGACATGGGTGTTGGCAGGTGGCTCCACACCCCCAGCCTGTTTCTGTCTTTCCCTAGTGGGGCAAATGATGACATAGATTCAAATATAGTTAAGTAGAAGGGAAAGGCATGTTTAAAAGTGCAGAGTCATTCTGCTTACTTTCTGTTATTCAGCGCCATTGTGGCCATGCATTTTCAAACAATCTCAGTTGAAACGCCTGCTTAACGGCCTTGGGGACTGGATCTTCTCCTTCCATGCTCTGCTCAGGCTGAAACTGTCCATCTGCCAGACCCCTAAAACTTGCAGAGACTGACCTGGGCTTTTAGGATAAGAGAACATGGCCAAGGCTGTCATTGGTCCACATCTCAGGAAGCTGATGAACAGGGAAGCCATTCACTCGGAAACAGGACACAGACTGCAAACCCCATGCCTCTTGGTGCCACATCTGTGTGTTGTGGCAACAGAGATGGGTGGGGGTGTAGTCACAGGAGGGGACATGCACAGGGAGACTGAGGTCTCTGGGAGGGATCACTTTGTTAGGTGGGTGAACAGCGGAGACTCCAAGCCCAGACAGAGAGCTGAGTGGAAGGTGTCAGCCTTTGTGAACGCAAGTTTATCTTCCAGGTGACCTAGGGTGAAACTCACAGATGGTAGACTTTTCAGATTCTGAGTAGCAGGCTGGTATGTTTCCGTGAGTCTAGACTTCAGAGGTGCTAGGGACTGTGCTTCCCACAGAGACACATATGAGCAGGCACGTGCCCAAGAGTCAGCTTGGGAGGGTCATCTGGTAGGTGGCACATGAACTCGGGAAGAGCTTAGCACTGGTGATCAGGTAGACTTTTGTTTTTGTTATTTGTTTATTATTTTCCATTTGTTTCTCTTGTTGTTATTGATGTTGTTGGATAGGACATAGAGAAATGGAGAGAGGAGGGAATAACAGAGAGGGGGAGAGAAAGAGAGACACCTGCAGACCTGCTTCACCGCCTGTGAAGCGACGCCCCTGTAGGTGGGGAGCCAGCAGTTTGAACTGGGATCCTTAAGCCAGTCCTTGCGCTTTGTGCCACGTGCGCTTAACCTGCTACACTACCGCCCGACCTCCCAGTAGAAACTATTTCATTAGGAACTTTATGATGTCTTTTTTAGGTCTTTCTATTTGCTTGCAACATTTATTGACTCACTGCAGACTGTGCACTTTTGCTTTCAGGTATATATTTTGCCCTAATTTATGGATACATGTGAACATATATTCTATCTCACAGAGCCTGGTCTATATCCAGGTTTTGGGGATTTGTTAGGAAATGAACCACCCAAAATGGAATTAAGGAGTCCTGTGAGAAAGGAAAGGTCTCACCTGAGTAGTGATGCTGAAGGGCTGACATTCCACACTTGACGTCTCTGGACACAGTCTGAAGTGAAGCATGCTGAGGTGGTACTCGTTGTGTTGATTAGGTTGGGATCAGAAGATGCAGATATCAATTAGCATGAATTGAGAGAAGTATGAAGGAAAGTGAGCCCCACCCTAGAGGTTCCAGGACTAGGGGAAATATGAGCTTTATAGAGGAAGTGGGAGGTTCCTGCTATCTTAGGGTTTAAGAAGACAATAGATAGTTATTGCTATAATCACATTATTTGGAAATTGGGTTAGCTTTAAAAATTCCCTTGTTAGGATTTGCTGTATCATACCCAACATCATCATAATTTATGGCCTTTTATGCTATTTATATATAGCTGTATCTTACAAAGTAATGCCACCGGTTGCTTTGGTTCTCCCTGGTGCAAGCTTTTAGGAGAGTCAGTATTTCAAAGAATAAGTCATTATTAGAAATGTATTAACAATTTAAGCCCACTGTTAAAATTCAATTTGATTACCAAATTGAAGTCTTAAGTGCTTAGATTGAAGGAACATATACTCAGAACTATAGTCTGTGCATCATAAAGTTTGAGACATTCAACCAATTTTCTCCTCTCCTACTAATTAAATAGTGATTTATGGGACTAAAAATTAATAGGAGTGTACATCAACACCATTCCCACCACCAAAATCTGTGTCCCCCCCCCCCACCCCTCCAGTGAAGTTGAACATCTATCCCCTCAAAAGAATTTTGGTTCATTCTCCCAGTGGGGGAGAAATTATCGGGGAAGATGATCTGACAACTCTGAACTCCAACTCTATCAGGACCCCAGAGGGAGAAGAGGAAAAAAGGAGGGACATTTGGTTGTAGTAGTAGTTATGCATGACTTGGAAAGAAAGAGAAGATGGGACCTTAACAAGAATGTGCAAATGTATACAAGTATAGACAGTTGTAGAAATAACAGTCAGCCATATTTGGAGAGAATGGGGACACAGAACTCTGGTGGTGGGAAAGGTGTGGAGATGTACCCCTGTTATCTTGTAATTTTGTAAACAAATATTAAATCACTAATAAAAATAGAAAGATAAATAACATCTGTCTGCATTCTTGGGAGAATCAAGTAGCCAGTGCAGGGTAAGTTTTGAGTCTAACTTCCAGCAAAGACTTGGGAGATAACACTACTCTGTGTTGGTATTTCTCACTTGAGGATTATTTTGCCTTCCAGGGGATTTATTTATTTATTTAAAAACCATAGGATAAGAGAGTAAGAAAGGGACAACTTCACACAATTCCCACCACCAGCTCTCCATATCCCATCCCTTCCCCTGAGAGCTTTCCTATTCTTTATCCCTCTGGGAACATGGACCCAATGTCATTGTGGGATGCAAAAGGTGGAAGGTCTGGCTTCTGTAATTGCTTCCCTGCTGAAACTAGGTGTTGGCAGGTGGATTCATACTCCCAGTCTGTCTCTCTCTTTCCCTAGTGGGGCAGGGCTCTGGAGAAGCAGAGCTCCAGGACACATTGGTGGGGTTGTCTGTCCAGGGAAGTCTGGTTGGCATTATGGTAGCATCTGGAACCTGATGGTTGAGAAAAGAGCTAACATATAGAGCCAAACGAATTATTGACTAATCATGAATCTAAAGGCTGAAATAGTGCAGATAAAGATTTGGGGGGGTCTCTGTTTTGTAGATAGCTAGTAGGCCTATTTTAGTTATATTCCAAAGGACCCATAACTATCCTAGTTTTTTTTTTCTACAAAATTCTACAAATTTTACAAAACCTTCAGGAGATAGTTAATACCTATACTTTTAAAGCTCTTCCAAAAGATCGAAGAAACAGGAACACTCCCTTCCACCTTCTATAAAGCCAATATCACCCTGATACCAAATGAAGATAGAGACACAACAAAAAAGGAAAATTACAGATCAATATCTCTGATGAACATATAGACTCCAAAATATTAAACAAGATCCTAGCCAACCAGATACAGCAGTATATCAAAAAGATTGTTCATCATGACCAAATGGGATTTATCCCAGGAATGCAAGGCTGGTTGAATATATGTAAGTCAATCAATGTCATTTACCATATAAATAAAAGCCAAACCAAAACCCACATGATTATCTCAATAGACACAGAGGAAGTCTTTGACAAAATCCAACACCCATTCATGCACAAAACACTACAAAAAATGGAATAAATGGGAAATTCCTCAAGATAATGGAGTCCATATACAAGAAACCTACAGCCAACATCATATTCAATGGACAGAAGCTGAAAGCATTCCCACTCAGATTGGGGACTAGACAGGGCTGTCCACTATCACCATTACTTTTCAACATAGTATTGGAAGTTCTTGCCATAGCAATCAGGCAACAGAAAGAAATCAAAGGAATACAGATTGGAAGGGAAGAAGTCAAGCTCTCACTACTTGCAGATGATATGATATTATACATAGAAAAACCTAAGGAGTCCAGCAGAAAACTACTGGAAGTTATTAGGCAATATAGCAAGGTGTCAGGCTACAAAATCAATGTACAAAAATCACTGGCATTTCTTTATGCAAACACTAAATCTGAAGAAGAAGACATCCAGAAATCACTCCCATTCACTGTTGCAGCAAAATCAATAAAATACCTAGGAATCAAGTTGACCAAAGAAGTGAAAGACTTGTATACTGAAAACTATGAGTCACTATTCAAAGACATAGAAAATGATACCAAGAGGGAGTCGGGCTGTAGCGCAGCGGGTTAAGCGCAGGTGGTGCAAAGCACAAGGACTGGCATAAGGATCCCGGTTCGAGCCCCCGGCTCCCCACCTGCAGGGGAGTCGTTTCACAGGCGGTGAAGCAGGTCTGCAGGTGTCTGTCTTTCTCTCTTCCTCTCTGTCTTCCCCTCCTCTCTCCATTTCTCTCTGTCCTATCCAACAACGACAACAACAATAATAACTACAACAATAAAACAACAAGGGTAACAAAAGGGAATAAATAAATAAATATTTAAAAAAAAAGAAAATGATACCAAGAAATGGAAAGACATCCCATGCTCATGAGTTGGAAGAATTAACTTCATTAAATGAATATACTACTCAGAGCCATATACAAATTTGATGAGATACCCATCAAAGTTCCATCAAGCTTCTTTAAGAGAATAGAACAAAAACTACAGTCATTTATCTGGAACCAGAAAACACCTAAAATGTCCAAAACCATCTTGAGGAAAAGAAACAGAACTGGAAGCATCACACTCCCAGATCTCAAACTATATTATAAGGCCATCATCATCAAAACAGTCTGGTACTGGAACAAAAATAGGCACACAGACCAGTGGAACAGAATTGAAAGCCCAGAACTAAACTCCCACACCTATGGACATCTAATCTTTGATAAGGAGGCCCAAGGTATTAAATCCAGGGGATATTTTTTGATGCGGTTTCCTTCTGTTATTGTAACTACTTCTCCACTGGACATGGGTGTTGGCAGGTGGATGCACACCCCCAGCCTGTGTCTGTCTTTCCCTAGTGGGGCAGGGGTCTGGGGAGGGGAGGCTCCAGGACAAGTGGGTGAGGGCGTCTACCCAGGGAAGACAGGATGGCGTCATGGCAGCATCTGTAACTTGGTGGCTGAAAGGCAGTAAGATATAAAAAAGTACAAAATGTTTAATAAACAGGAACCCAAAGGTAGGAATAGAGCAGGTAAAATTAGGGCCTTCATGTGAGAAGAAACTAAGAAGTCTATTTTACGTATATTCCAAGGGGCCCATGACTTTGGTGATTTTTGCCTGAGCCCGACAGCTAACATGCAGGTGGGCTAAAATTAATTGCCTTGGAAGATGGTGTCAGAGTTGAGAATAGGACTAGAAAGCTGGATTAGGGACGAGAGTAGTTCCCAAATATGAGGAAAGTCTATAAATATCAGGTTATTATTATTTTTTAAAAATTTCACCTTTTCAGGATATACTAGGTAAAGAATTTAACATAATTTGAGATTGTTATCATGGGGAAAAAAAAAAACCTTAGCACAAAAGCTTTTGAAGCTGGAGATCACAGTGGTTCCCTGAGGCAGTCTCAAATTCTGCCCATTAATCTGTAGCCTTTACCCTAGGGAAGACAGGCAGTGAAGACCCTTTACCTTTATGTTTAGTGAGCCAAACTGTACTCATGGCTTCACCTCCACGGCCTTTTCTTTGGTCTTTGTCGTGTTGTTTCTATTACTATTTCACCTGACTTCCCTCTGGATTGTATTATATAAATCCCCCTCCTCCCACTGTGCAACTTATTTCCAAGTTATTATTTTTTTTCCTAAGGATACAGACCAATAGAGAGAAAGTGATCACAACAACAAAATTCCCTTCAGCATTGTGGGGACGAGGGCTTGAACCTGCTTCGTGCATATGGCCAAAGAGAAAGCTATCCAAGTGAGCTATTTTACTGGCCCTACTCTCCTAATTCTAAAATTCTTTAATTACATTTCCCTTTTTAAAAATAATTTATTATGATGAGAAAGAGCAAGGCACTGATCAGTGCTCAACGTGGGGATTGAATTTGGGACTTTGTAGCCTCAGGCATGAGAACCTTTTTGCATAATCATTATGCTATCTACCCCCACCCGATTTAGTTTTTCTGGTTTGACTTTCCTAGTTCGGTTCTCTCTCTTTCTGTTTTAATTTTTTAAATTATCTTTAGTTATTAGATAGAGACAGCCAGAAATCGAGAGGGAGAGGGAGTTAGAGAGGGGGAGAGACAGAGAGACACCTGTAGCCCTGCTTCACCACTCAGAAAGCTTTCCTCCTGCAGGTGGAGGCTAGGGGCTTGAACCCACGTCCTTACTCATGGTAGCACCCCCCCCCCCCCGCCCCAGTTCACTTTTCTATCAACTCTGTTAGAACTGCTAGAACCAGCTTCTACCTGCCAGCCTGGTCTGCCAGCCCCACAATTCTTTTTTTCCTCTGTATCTAGGTAGATACATATTCTGGAAATTCAATTTTATTTCCTCTGTGGGCCCACTGACTCACAGGTATTGACTGAGCTCTGCTCTGTGCCGGGGGTTGTCTACACAGACAAAGATGAATGTGGCCTTTTCCTGGGTTCCGGCTCCTTGGACCCTCACTGCCTGCCCCCCTCACCTTTCTCGGGGTGCTAAGCAGCACGTGTTCATTACCACATGGCTCCTTGCTCCTCTGGCTCTGCTCTGCTCAAGGCACCTACTCTCTCGAACCCAGGACCAATTTCTACTCATTCCTCCAAACCCACGTCAAATCTCATTTTCCTGGAAACTGTTTCCCTGACTCCTCTGGATGGCGTGGCAATGTCTGCTGTCAGCATTCTTTGTGGGAATGCTACTGAGCACACACATGGACTCTCTTTTCCATATGTCTGGTAGGGGACGAAAGGGTGCAATCTGGAACAGTTTATCAGAAAAGGATCTATTCACTCCGGGTGGGATGGTAGACGGAGACGCTAAGTAGGCATCCGTGGGCCAGTTGCAGTTTTAATTTTCTGTGGCGGGATCCCAGGGCCAGATGGGCAGGCAGTGGCCATGTCTGGCTTACCCACTTGGACTAAGTCATGCTGCTCAGAATGACCCAAATCCACAGAGGCCCTCGTTAGTATCTGTGCCTGGCAATAATTCCAAGAATTTCTGTATTTGTCATTCAGTGATTCTTCTCAGAGTTCTGACAGTTAAAGAGAAAGAAAAGTGTTTTATTTATTGATTTTAGCAGTGGTTGATATGTATCAAGCATGTATTATGTGCAGGTCATTGTGTTAAGTGTTTCACAGGTGTTGCCTTGCTGGACCTCTGGTAATGACTCAAGTTAAAAAGTAACACTTCAGGGGTACATACATAATGGTTATGCAAAGAGACTCTCATGCCTGAGGCTCCAAAGTCCCAGGTTCAATCTCCTGTACCACCATAAGCCAGAGCTGAGCAGTGCTCTGGTAAAAAAAAAAAAAAAGAAGCATTTCTCTTCTGCAATGGCGACTGGGAGAATCTTTCTGCTGTCCACTTTTTAAGTCTTCTGTGCACTTCAGGGATGGAGATAAGAAACATTACATATGCCCTTTCTTTCTGAGTTTTACCCAAGGATTTATCTCTAGGTTGCCATCTGAAAAAGCTTTGTGTTCAGATGAGGATTCTGGGGGAAGGAGGAAGGTTCCAGCTGAAAAGAGGTTTGTCTTCCTCAGTACAGGAAGGTTGGTCATCGTTCTGGCAAGGAGCTCACCCCATTCCACCTCCAGCCCCGGCTCAGGTGGTGTGGAGGGCAATGTGGGAAAGGGTACCTTCTTTCTAGAGCTGCTGGGTGAAAGGCTTCCTGAGAAATTTCCCGCTGGACACAAACACTCTGGTCAGTCATATATTTCAAGGCCAATAATGAAATGTTTTTGTTAGGGGATATGATCCTTAGCCTGTGTTTGTAGTGTCCCTGAGTTTGGCTGGTCTGGCTTTGAAGAAATGAGGTTGAGGGTTTTTGGTTTGGCCTGACAGGTAAAAGTCACCACCCCCTTTGAATGTTCCGTTCTTTGTCTCCCTCCTTTGTCCTGTCCTTTGTCCTAAGGTAACTCTAGTTCTTTTGGACTTCTCGTGGGTCTCTGGCTTTGTTTATTTTACTTATTTATTTTTTTTCCTTCCTTTTGTCTTTGATGACATCTTCTAGATTTCATTGTTTCATATCTTACGTTTTTAGAGGGCACAGAACTCTGGTGGGAGGGGGTGAGGTAACTCACATCCACCCTGTGCTGGGATGAAGTTGTACCTTTGAAATTGTATAATTTATAAAACCCTATTAAGTCACTTATAAAAGTTGCAAAAAGGGCAAACAACAACAAAAAGAAAGATGGAATTTGTGTTCATTAACTGAGGTACAAGCTTTCATGGTTTTAGAAGATTTCTATTTGAAGAAACAAACTTGAAGAAGGTAATGGCTGCATAATTAAAAAAAAACTTAGGTATTTACTTGTTTGTTTTATAAAAATCTCAATTTGTGAGAGCCATGTGGCTGAAATGAAGTGGACCAATATTCTGGTCTAAGAAAAATAAGTGAAGAAAGAAGCAGTTGGCAGTTATGGACGTTCAGTTTTTTCCTGTGAAGTCAGCTGTCATTTTATTTTTTTGTCAGTTCTTATTAAAGTAACAGCATACACATTCATAATGAAACTTTATTGAAGGTGAATTAACTATTGAGTGAACCACCAGGAATAAGACGAGTACAAAAGGCTCTGCTGACCCTGCTTAGACATCCTCAGGGTTGAAATACTCCAGGCCCTTGGCCTATGCTTCCAGAGGGATAAAGAATAGGAAGGCTAGGGAGTTGGCGGTAGCGCAGCGGGTTAAGCGCAGGTGGCGCAAAGCACAAGGACCGGAATAAGGATCCCGGTTCGAACCCCGGCTCCCCACCTGCAGGGGAGTCGCTTCACAGGCGGT
Source organism: Erinaceus europaeus (assembly GCF_950295315.1). Lineage (NCBI taxonomy): Eukaryota > Metazoa > Chordata > Mammalia > Eulipotyphla > Erinaceidae > Erinaceus > Erinaceus europaeus. Next base: position 2,427,958 of record NC_080162.1, on the reverse strand, counting down.
GAAGCAGGTCTGCAGGTGTCTGTCTTTCTCTCCCCCTCTCTGTCTTCCCCTCCTCTCTCTATTTCTCTCTGTCCTATCCAACAACGACAACAACAATAATAACGACAACAATAAAACAACAAGGGCAACAAAAGGGAATAAATAAAATAAATACTAAAAAAAAAAGAAAGAAAGAAAAAAAAAAGAATAGGAAAGCTATCAGGATATGGAGATCTGGTGGTGGGAATTGTGTGGAGTTGTACCCCTCTTATCCTATGGGTTTTGTCAGTGTTTCCTGTTTATAAATAAAAATTATAAAAAAATAATAAAAACAAAAAAAAGCAAACAACTGAAAAAAAAAAATCCTCCAGTCTCAGAATGTAGCTTCTACTGTGATGTCTCTCTAGGCAGACTCCCTGTGACGGCCCTGTGAAATCTCCCTGTATCCTGGAACCCCCCCCTCCCCAGAGCCCTGCCCCACTAGGGACAGACAGACACAGTCTGGGGGTGTGGATCCACCTGCCAACACCCATGTCCAGTGGAGAAGCACTTACAGAAGCCAGACCTTCCACCGTCTATACCCCGAAAATAGTTTTGATCCATATTCTCAAAGGGATAAAGAATAGTGAAGCTTGGAAATCGGAAACAAAGTAGAATTTGACTGTGTTTGGAGTATCTCACCAAAGTAAAAACTCTGGGTGAGGAGAGAGGTAGATTTTTAGCTTCATTATGGGGAGAGTGCACGGACATTTGGTGGTGGGAGCAATGTTAATATACACTCCTATGAAAAAGAGAGGATTAGGGACACTTACTTCTAAAGGAGGGGATGGGACAGGGAACTCTAGTGGTGGGAACTGTGTGAAATTGTACCCCCATTATCTTACAATATTGTTAGCCATTATCAAATCACTAAAAAAAAAATAATAAAATTTAAAAAATGTAGCTCTTACCAGAAGAATGCCTAACAGTTAAAAATTATTTGCTTATTTATTTTTATGAAAATGAAATTGTGTGTGTGTGTGTGTGTGTGTGAGAGAGAGAGAGAGAGAGAGAGAGAGAGAGAGAGAGAGAGAGATCAGAGCATTGGAGACCAAGCCTGGGGCCTTATATGCAATCCTACACTCTACCCACTGGGCTACCTTTCTGACTACAGCATTTTATTAGTAACTTAAAACATTAAATCATTTTTATTCTTTTTAATTTTCTCATACATTCAATAAGCCTGATTTCATGTTTCAATGGTTTAAATGCTTATGATTATGTGGGGAAATGTTATTTTGATTATGTAATTTTTTCAGAAATTACTAATGTGGAAAAAAAGCATTTCTAAAAAGATATTAGACTTAATAGGAGGAGTTTTTCCCCCTTTGTTTCCTCATAAGAGCAAAGCAATGGAACATAATTCTGTTCTTTGTCAGTTTGACTAGGCTCTAAATAGTAGTGTGTTTTTTCTACCTTCTTTTTAACTGTTAATCTAAGGGTAACATTTCAGAGTTTGTGTCATAGGGCCCACTGCATTTCTATGAAGCATATATTACATTTGTTATCATATAACAGAAATTTAGCCGGAGTACTTAGACATATAAGGCCTTACTTCTAATTCCAAGTACAAAGGCAGCACTTAGTACTTAGTATAGCAACTCTGAGGCATCACCAGGGAGTTAGGTTCCTTCTGTCTTTCTGCCCACCATAGTTCATATTTTTAATATTAGTAATTATTAATTTTATACTAGCAATTTAATAATGATTAGCAAGATTGTAAGATAACAGAACAATTCCACACAGTTCCCAGCACCAGAGTTCTGTGTCCCATCCCCTCCACTGGAAGCTTCCCTGTTCTTTATCCCTCTGGGGGGATGAACCAAAGATCTTTACGGGGAGCAGAAGGTGAGAGTTCTGGCTTCTGTAATTGCTTCTCCACTGGACATGGGTGTTGGCAGGTGGATCCATACCCCCAGCCTGTGTCTGTCTTTTTCTAGTGGGGCAGGGCTCTGGGGAGGGGAGGCTCCAGGACACACAGGTGAGGGCGTCTGCCCAGGGAGGTCAGGATGGCGTCATGGCAGCATCTGCAACTTGGTGGCTGAAAGGCAGTGAGCTAGAAAGCAGGGCAAAGTGTTTAATATATGGGAACCCAAAGGTAGGAATAGAGATGATTTGTTTTGGACTTCTGTTGTCAAGGACTTCTCATGATCTAGGATGTCTGTGTGATACCAGGCATTTAAGTCTCATCAGGAACGAGAATAAACAATTTCTTGAAAATCTCACTGCTAACTTCTTATATCTCATTGACCCGAGCTGAGCTCACAGCTAATGGGGACCAAAATTCTTTATGAGATGCAGAAGGTGGGAGTTCTGGCTTCTGTAATTGCTTCTGTGCTGGACTTGGGTGTTTGCAGGTGGATCCATCCCCCAGCTTGGTTCTGTCTTTCTCTAGTGGGGCAGCTAGCTTCCTGCTTCTCTTTGTAGCCTCTCTTCTCAGCATGTGACTTGGAATGCTGAGACAAGGGCAGAAACCACAGGGAGACCTCCCAAGGGATTCTCCTTACATGTAAACAACAGACCTTAGTCTACTGACATGTCTCTGGTCAAAACTACTTAATGGTTCTAAGGAAGTATCATCTTTCTGTCCAGAAGGGACAGTACAGTGGTAGACTTCCCTTTCTGTGCCATTCAGTCCTCTTCCTGAACCAAAGCAAGTGTACCCAGTAGATCCTACAGTGATATATTTAATAAATATATATTTAATTCAAAACAGCATGGTACTGGAACAAAAATAGGCATACAGACCAGTGGAACAGAATTGAAAGCCCAGAAGTAAATCCCAACACCTATGGGCATCTAATCTTTGATAAGGGGGCACAAAGGATTAAATGGAAAAAGGAGGCTCTCTTCAATAAATGGTGCTGGGAAGACTGGGTTGAAACATGCAGAAGAATGAAATTGAATCACTTTATCTCACCAGAAACAAAAATCAACTCCAAATGGATCAAAGACCTAGATGTCAGACCAGAAACAATCAAATACTTAGAGGAAAACATTGGTAAAACACTTTCCCACATACACCTCAAGGACATCTTTGATGAATCAAACCCAATTGCAAGGAAGACTAAAGCAGAAACAAACCAATGGGACTACATCAAATTGAAAAGCTTCTGCACATCCAAAGAAACTATTAAACAAACAGAGAGACCCCTCACAGAATGGGAGAAGATCTTCACATGCCAGACATCAGACAAGAAACTAATCACCAAAATATATAAAGAGCTCAGCAAACTTAGCCGCAAAAAAGCAAATGACCCCATCCAAAAATGGGCAGAGGAAGTGAACAAAACATTCACCACAGAGGAGATACAAAAGGCTAACAAACATATGAAAAACTGCTCTAGGTCACTGATCATCAGAGAAATGCAAATTAAGACAACACTAAGATACCACCTCACTCCTGTAAGAATGGCATATATCAAAAAGGACAGCAGCAACAAATGCTGGAGAGGATGTGGGGACAGAGGAACCCTTTTACATTGCTGGTGGGAATGTAAATTGGTACAGCCTCTCTGGAGAGCAGTCTGGAAAACTCTCAGAAGACTAGACATGGACCTTCCATATGACCCAGTAATTCCTCTGCTGGGGTTATACCCCAAGGACTCCATAACACCCAACCAAAAAGAGGTGTGTACTCCTATGTTCATAGCAGCACAATTCATAATAGCTAAAACCTGGAAGCAACCCAGGTGCCCAACACCAGATGAGTGGCTGAGAAAGCTGTGGTATATATACACAATGGAATACTATGCAGCTATCAAGAACAATGAACCCACCTTCTCTGACCCATCTTGGACAGAGCTAGAAGGAATTATGTTAAGTGAACTAAGTCAGAAAGATAAAGATGAGTATGGGATGATCCCACTCATCAACAGAAGCTGACTTAGAAGATCTGAAAGGGAAACTAAAAGCAGGACCTGATCAAATTGTAAGTAGGGCACCAAAGTAAAAACCCAGTGGTGAGGGGTAGACATGTAGCTTCCTGGGCCAGTGGGGGGTGGGAGTGGGCGGGAGGGATGGGTCACAGCCCTTTGGTGGTGGGAATGGTGTTTATGTACACTCCTAGCAAAATGTAGACATATAAATCAGTAGTTAATTAATATGAGAGGGGGAAATCAATTGTATGTCTCAAAGTTTCTCAAAAGACAAACTGAATCTTTTTAATATATAGGCTGTGTATTTGATATACAGACTCTCTCAAAAGCCTAGACCAAGTAGATTAGAAGCATCCAATAGCACAGCTATATACAAGATACTGGATACTGTACAGCAAACCCTAACAAAGGGACTTTTCAAAGTTAACCCAATTAACAAATAAAGTGATGATAATATTAACTATCGATTATCTTTTTGAACCCTAAGACAGCAGGAACCTCACATCTTTACTATAGAGCCCCTACTTCCCCCAGTCCTGGAACCCTTGGATAGGGCCCACTTTCCCGTATGCATCTCCCAATCCGAACCAAATAATATTGCATCCGCCGATCACAACCTAACCAAAGCAACGATTGCCACCTCAATATGCTTCACCTCAGACTGTATCCAGAGACTTCACGTGTGGAATGACAACCCTTCAACTTCATTACTCGGGTGAGACCTTTCCTTTTATAGTACACTCTAATTTCATCTCAGGTAGTTCACTTTCTAACAAAGTCCCATAATCTAGATATACACCAGTTTCTGTGAGAGAGAGCTTATGTGCACACGTATCCATAAACTACTGCAAAATATATACCTGAAAGCAGAAGTACACTAGAGTTTGCAGTGAGTACCTCCCTAACACTTCCTCTCCACTATTCCAAGCTTGGGATCCATGATTGCTCAACAAATTGTTTGGCCTCATATGTTAACTCTCTTTTCAATCACCAGGCTCCAGATGCCACCTGGATGCTGGCTAGGCTTCCCTGGATTGAAGACCCCACCAATGTGTCCTGGAGCTCAGCTTCCCCGGAGACACACCTTACTAGGGAAAGAGAGAGGCAGACTGGGAGTATGGACCGACCAGTCAACGCCCATGTTCAGCGGGGAAGCAATTACAGAAGCCCAGACCTTCTACCTTCTGCAACCCTCAACGACCCTGGGTCCATGCTCCCAGAGGGCTAGAGAATGGGAAAGCTACCATGGGAGGGGGGGGATTATGGGGATTGGGTGCTGGGAATTGTGTGGAGTTGTACCCCTTCTACCTTATGTTTTTGTTCACTAATCCTTTCTTAAATAAAAAACTAAAAAAAAAAAGACCCTACAGTGATATATTTAATAGTTTCCTTTTTGAAAGTTTTTTTTTTATTATTGTTTCTCATAGTTGCTATGTACCAAGGCCTGGTATGAGACACTGAAAACACAAAAATAACATAAATCCTCTTCCAGTGACTTTGCTGATTAAGCACAACTAGAGAATGCAAAAATAAATAATGAAAGCAAATGCCAGGTTCTCTGGGGATTGAAAATGGGGAGGTTTTCTTCTATTTGATGTCCGAGGAAAGTTGCTTTTTTTTTTTTTTTTTTTTTTGGGAGGGGTGGAGTCTCTAGCAAGTACTATTGATAGAGTTCCTGAAAGACTAGCTGAACTCACCAGAGTGGAGCGGCCCTATCAATAGCATCACCTTCAAGGAGTTCCTAGATTCGTAAGTGTCGTAAAACAAGTTGCTCCGTTTAAGGTTAAACCAAAGAAGGTTTACTCATAAAAATCACTATAAATGTGAGGGGAGAAGTCTAGTGAAGAAAATAGGTAGAAGTCCAAAGTCTGCAACTCAGCTAGCCAAGATCAGCAAATTCAGAGCTGCAGGACAGCGCCCTGAGGAAGGTCATCAGGCCAGAGAGGGAGCTGCAGCAAGTCCTTGCTTCTAGATGCCTGCACCCAGCTTCCCTGGTGAGGTGCTCAGGCTGTCCCCATGCGTATGCTAATTGTCCCAAATTCCTGTTGGGGTCAAAACAAATAAGCAAGATAGATGATAACCTCAGTGCTGCCGGCATCTGTCTGAGCTCTTACATGTTGGGAACATGTGTGAGCCTGATAGAGCTTAGGGAGAACCACCCCCATCCTTGGATGGAGGTCTGAGAAGATACCCTCTTGGTGAGTCTCTCTCAACCGAGGTGAGCAAAAGGGGAGAAACTCAGACTTGGTTCTTTCCTTCTTGACTCTCAGGCCCACAGAAACCCCAATACTTCTCCCCATTAACTGCAGGCCACATGGCCGCCTACTTTAAGATTCACTTACTCAAAGTCACCTTCTGATCACAGAAGAACACACACCTTATCACATATTCCTAGCAGTGTCCTTTGATGTCCTCAATTTGCATCAAACCTTGCTGATCTTCTCTCTATCTTGTCTTAACTGGTTCAACCCCTCTCCTCCCCTTAAATGCCTTTGGGTAATTAAATGCCTGCGTCAGGAGACTAATCATCTTGACCTTTATGTATCTGCATCAATTCTTGTCATACCAGCCCCCTACCATAGGGGCAAGCCAACCTTTAAGAAACCTGTAATTTCTGACATATTTCAATAATAATTCCCTTTGTTTGGTTTTCTATTTAACTCATGTCCACCTGCTAATAAACGAGATCTGAGCACGCTGCAACTCTCCCCAGTGTCTTTTACTTCGTGTCGAGTGAGAAAGAACCGATCCGTTACCTTTCCCCTGGAGATCACCCCGCCAGAGACCCCGACACTTACAAGTTGTTTTTTCCTCTCTGTAAGATGAGAGGTTTGGATAAAACCATCTCGCTTGTCTCTTTTGCCTCTTGTAATCTGTGACACGGCTGTCTTCCAGCAAAGTTCTAAAAGTCTAGTGTGGTTGGTCAGGGGACATGCACACAGTCAGACCTCAAAGGCACGGGGGCTTCAGTGTTCATTGAGTTGCCACTGGTAAAGAAAGAAGAACAGAAATCAGGAAAGAAATCTATCTATCAGGCAATTTACTCTCATTCTTTTTATTTTTTTATTTTTTGGGGGGATTAATGGTTTACAGTCAACAGTAAATTTGTAGCCCCTCTAGGTCCTCCTCTGCCACCAAGTTCCAGGACCCGAACCCTCCACCCCATCCAAGTTCTGCTTTGTGTTTTCTCATTTTTCAGCATCTTATTATTATTATGACTATTAGTGACTCAATATGATCGACAGGATTGTGGACAAGGGGGGTACAGTTCACACACTTCCCACCACCACAGTGCTCTGTCCCATCTGTCATTCTTTCATTCCATTTCAATTTCTTTATTTATTATGACTATTAGTGATTCAATATGATCGACAGGATTGTGGAAAGAGGGGTACAGTTCATACATTTCCCACCACCAGAGTGCCCTGTCCCATCTGTCATTCTTTCATTCCACTGCAGTTTCTTTCAGCACTTTTTTAAAAAAAAAGTTATTATTTTTATGTATTTATTGGATAGGGGCAGTCAGAAATCTAGAGGGAAGGGAATGATAGAAGGGGAGAGAGACAGAGACACACAAACCCCTTCCTTCCCCTTTCCCTCCCTGCCCCTTCCCTCTTCTCCCCTCCTCTTCCCTCCCTTCTCTCCCCTTCCTTCTCCTCCCCTCCCCTCCTCTCTCCTCCCTTTCCTCTCCTCACCTCCCCTCTCCTCCCTTTCCCTCTCCTCCCTTTCCTCCCCTTCCCTCTCCTCCCTTTCCTCCCCTTCCCTCTCCTCCCTTTCCTCCCCTTCCATCTCCTCCCCTCCCCTCTCCTCCCTTTCCTCCCCTTCCCTCTCCTCCCCTCCCCTCTCCTCCCTTTCCTCCCCTTCCCTCTCCTTCCCTCCCCTCTCTTTCCCTCCCCTCTCCTCCCTTTCCTTCCTTCCCTCCTCTCCCCTTCCCTCCTCTCCCCTTCCCTCTCCTCCCTTTCCGCCCCTTCCCTCCTCTCCCCTTCCCTCCTCTCCCCTTCCCTCTCCTCCCTTTCCTCCCCTTCCCTCCTTTCCCCTCCCCTCTCTTCCCTTCCTTCCCCTTCCCTTCCCTCCTCTCCCCTTTCCTTACCTCCCTTTCCTCCCCTTCCCTTCCCTCCCCTCCTCTCCCTTCCCTCCCCTCCTCTCCCTTCCCTCCCCTCCTCTCCCTTCCCTCCCCTCCCTTTTCTTTTTTTACTATATATTATATTGTATTGTAATGTACTGTATTATATTATATTATACTATACTATATTAGACTACACTATATTATACTATACTATATTATACTATACTATATTATACTATACTATATTATACTATACTATATTATACTATACTATATTATACTACACTATATTATACTATACTATATTATATTATACTATACTATATTATACTATACTATATTATACTATACTATATTATATTATATTATACTATACTATATTATACTATACTATATTATACTATACTATATTATACTATACTATACTATACTATACTATACTATACTATATTATACTATACTATAATATAATATATTATACTATACTATATTATACTATACCAGAGCACTGCTCAGCTCTGGATTATGGTGGTGCATGGGATTGAGCTGGGGACTTTGAAGCCTCAGGCCTGAAAGTCTGTTTACATAAGCATTATACTATCTACCCCTGCCCCTATCTTTATTTGTTTATTGGGTAGAGACAGCCAGAAATTGTGAGGGCGGGGGAGACAGAGAGGGAGAGAGACAGAGAGACACCTGCAGCCCTGCTTCACCACTCATGAGCCATGTTCTCTCTGAAACTAGATTTCGAAAAGCTTCAAACCATTTACTTTTTAAATTTTTTTATAGTCTTATTTATTTATTGGATAGAGACAGCCAGAAATTGAGAATGGTGGGGGAGATAGAGAGGGAGAGAGACAGAGAAACACCTGCAACCCTGCTTCACCACTCACAAAGCTTTCCCCCTGCAGGTGGGGACCAGGGGCTTGAACCCAGGGCCTTGCACACTGTAACATCTGCGATCAACCAGGTGCCCCACCCCCCAGCCCCACTTCGTTTCCCATTAGGATTTTCATGTTGAACTCTCTGGTGGCGGTTAGATGCGAGGGTCATTCATCTAATAAAATACAAGAGTGGCATCTCACTGAAACGTCTTTTTCCACGTGGCTCCCCTAGATGTGAGTTACAAGTCATGAGGGAGAGTGTAGCCTGAGCACTCCAGTGTCAACCACATGACCACACTTCTCCCTTCAGAGAACTCTCTGCAGTGCCGTGGCTCTCCTGTGTGCTACTGGAAATGGAATCTGGCTGAATGCCTGACAAGGCATGCACTCTACCTGGTGAACTATCTTTCTGACCTGAAATTTGAATCCTGTCCAAATGCCAGAGGTTGCGTGCTGGGGTAGCCTGAGGGTGCTTCTTCCTGAGCAAGTGCTCTCTGGGTTGGAGAGAACTCAACTGGAGCCGACCTAGGCTGCTGCATGGGAGAGGGATCAGGAACTCATGCCAAGCTAGGAGAGAGACTCTGGAACTCATGGAGCTGGAAAGCAATTCCAAGTGTGTTCAACCAGAAAAGCAGCTGTATATATACTCGCCAAGTAGGGTGGAAACAGGATGTGACGTAGAGAGGGTGGAACGAAAAGAGACTGGTGGAAATCAGGGTGACTACCAGAGGGGGCGGAGCAGAAAGACATGGTGAACCAGTGGGGATTAAACCAGTGCCCTGCAGGCAGGGCGGTTCCTAGGTAACTGGTTATGCGGCAGGAATAAGCAGGGGGAAGCTGGCTTACTGCCCAACAGTTGTGTGTGCTCCAGAGGAAAGGTAGACCACGTTTATGAAAAGAAGGCCAAAAATGGGTGGCGAATAAGCAAAAGCAACCCCCCACTGATCTCTGTAATTCCTCCCACAAAGTTGCTTTCCTTTCTCTCCTTGCTTCCAAAAGAGTTTATGCTTCGCCATATGGTGTTGCCTTCCAAGAACACTTGATTTACGTCTTAGAAAGATAAATACATGACCGGTTTGCAGATTATACCTTCCTTGGTTCTGCTATGAGTGACATGACTGGCTCTTAGCGTAGCCTGAAATCAGAGCCGGCTTCCCCAGGCCCCAGGCACTCAGAGACTAAGTGATGTTCACCCAAATCATGTCTCTCAGGATGAATTACCCACCTGGGGGAACAGCTGCATTTACAGGAAGAATGGCAGCTTTCAAATAGTTCAAACCATCAGTGTCAAGGTGAGGACCCAGCATTTCTTTTTCTCCTTCCTTCCTTCCTTCCTTCCTTCCTTCCTTCCTTCCTTCCTTCCTTCCTTCCTTCCTTTCTTTCGTGTATTTAACCTGGGTCAAAACCTTCACTTATGATATTTATAAAATTCGTGGGAGTGGGGTGGTAGCGCAGCTGGTTAAGCACAGGTGGCACAAAGCACAAGGACCGGCGTAAGGATCCCGGTTCAAGCCCCTGGCTCCCCACCTGTAGGGGAGTCGCTTCACAGGCGGTGAAGCAGGTCTGCAGGTGTCTATCTTTCTCTCCCCCTCTCTGTCTTCCCCTCCTCTCTCCATTTCTCTCTGTCCTATCCAACAACAATGACATCAACAAACAACAACAACAATAATAACTACAAGAACAATAAAACAACAAGGGCAACAAAAGGGAATAAATAAATATTTTGTAAAAATTGTGACTGAAGGAAACCCATTATGGTAAACTTTGCTACATTCAAATCCCAATCTTTTCTCAGCTTGTCCTAGAGATCTGAGACCAGCATGAGTACACAGAAGTCTGTCGGGGGAAACACAGAGCCAGAAATCCATGTCTGGGCCAGAGATTCAGCTCGGGTCCTAACCGGCAGTGTGGTCTGAAAGCGTTCCTTTGCCTGGTTCTAGTTCTCCTCTCTTTAAACCAAGAATCCAGTCTACATGGATTACTAAGTGTCAGAGGCCCAGTAGACTCAGTTTTGGAATTCATTAGAATTACAGTTTGCTAGGTCTTTGGATTTGTTCACTAGAGTGAATAAGTGTCTGCTGAGCTCTTTCAGTATATTTCAGCTCTTTTCAGAGCTTCTGCTCCCAGCTATGATTAGCTTACCCATGGCTATGCAGGGCAGCCTCCCTGTGCGAGAGAAAATAGATTAACTCTAACCATTTAAGCAAGTCTGGTTAATTTAGTGTTCAGAACTTGTGGATTTTCACAATTCATGCCATATCATCACTAAGTTTGAGAATCTTTTATTCAGAGAATTCAGCGAGTGAAGCTAATGGCTTCAGAGTATTCTGAAGACTCAAGGTCTCTCTAATCAAGTATGTTTATGCTTATTGGGTTTTTAGCTGGGACACTAGACTGGGAACTTGCTGCTACTTCATGATATGGGGAACATTCTTTCAGGTTTTCTGACTGTGACCTACAGTTGATTTCTAGAAGGAGTATATAGCCTACTAAGAAATGTAGGGGACAGACTGTAGCCCACCTGGTGAAGTGCACAGGTTACCATGCACAAGGACCCAGGTTTGAAACCCTGCTTCCCACCTGCAGGGGTATGATTCACAATAGTGAAACAGGTCTGCAGGTCTCTCCCCCTCTGTCTCTCCTTCCCTCTTAAATTGTCTCTGACCTGTCAAACAAAAATATAAAGGAATAAAAAACAAAAACAAACACAATTGCCTCCAGGAGCCGTGGATATGTAGTGCTGGCACTGAACCACAGTGATAACCACAGTGATAACCTTGGAGAAAAAAAATCAACTAGGAGCTCTGGTAAGTGAAGACTGTTTTTCAGATGGAAAAGGCATACTGGGGACAGGTTCTTTAAGGCTAATTCAGTAAAACAGGATTTTATTCATCACCATTAACTTTCCTGTTTCTTACAGCCTTTTAGACTTAAATGTTTATTTTATAGTTAATAAAATACCCTTGTTACATCTAAACCGGTGAGAAGCATGGAGGTCTCCAAGAGGACCGGAGAGGAGTGCCCACAGTCATGAAGACAGTGGGCGAGATCCGCCAGGGAAGGGTGATGGATTCCAAAGCAGCTGTGCAACAAAATTCCCAAGAACTTTTAGGTTACAGTCAAGATACGACAAGCAGGAAAGTGGTGAGAAGTTCAAAACAGGTAACTGTTTACAGCAAGGCTTCTAGAAAATTCCATGGAAATATACATCGTGTTTAAGGAGTGATTCAGAATCAACAACTTAACTCTCCTATTTCCTTTACAAACCTGAACACAGAGTGACATGGGGATTATCATTGAAAATGTAGGATGTGGTACACAAGACTGACTGACTCGGTCATCGTTTAATATTGAGCTTTCACTGAGTCGATATACTTTATTCATCTTGTACATCAATGATCTGAGTTTTTATAAACATTTTTTTACACATACATACAGTTCATTAAGCTCAGATCATTACGTGGCGCAAAACACAAGGACCAGTGTAAAAATCCGGGCTTGTGCCTGGCTCCCCACCTGCAGGGGAGTCGCTTCACAGGTGGTGAAGCAGGTCTGCAGGTGTCTGTCTTTCTCTCCCCCTCTCTGTCTTCCCCTCCTCTCGCCATTTCTCTCTGTCTTATCCAACAACAGTGATGACAATAATAACTACAAGAACAATAAAACAACAAGGGCAACAAAAGGGAATAAATAAATATTTTAAAAATTTAAAAATAAAAAAATAAACTCAGATCATTGATGTACAAGACGAATAAAGTATATCGACTCAGTGAAAGCTCAATATTAAACGATGACCGAGTCAGTCAGTCTTGTGTACCACATCCTACATTTTCAATGATAATCCCCATGTCACTCTGTGTTCAGGTTTGTAAAGGAAATAGGAGAGTTAAGTTGTTGATTCTGAATCACTCCTTAAACACGATGTATATTTCCATGGAATTTTCTAGAAGCCTTGCTGTAAACAGTTATCTGTTTTGAACTTCTCACCACTTTCCTGCTTGTCGTATCTTGACTGTAACCTAAAAGTTCTTGGGAATTTTGTTGCACAGCTGCTTTGGAATCCATCACCCTTCCCTGGCGGATCTCGCCCACTGTCTTCATGACTGTGGGCACTCCTCTCCGGTCCTCTTGGAGACCTCCATGCTTCTCACCGGTTTAGATGTAACATCAGATGAGCTGGAATATATTCAGATGTTGTCAGGTCAAGGACATCTTCACCCACAGGAACACAGGAAGGATGAAAGTGTCTGGATTAGCAAGACTGTAAGATCACAGGGGTACAATTCCACACAGTTCCCACCACTGGAGTCCCATGTTCCATCCCCTCCATTGGAAGCTTCCCTATTCTTTATTCTTCTGGGAGTATGGACCAAAATTCTTAATTTTTTTTTTATTATCTATCTTTATTTATTGGATAGAGACGGCCAGAAATTGAGAGGGAAGGAGGAGATAGAGAAGGAGAGATACAGAGAGACATCTGCAGCACTGCTTCACCATTTGTGAAGCTTTCCCCCTGCAGTTGGGGACCAGGGGCTAGAACCTGGGTCCTTGCACATTGTAACTTGTGCGCTCAACCAGATGTACCACCAACCCCTCCCCCCCATAGTATACTATCAGTTCAAGCTTTATTGTTCTAATGGGAAAATGTGTGAGCAGCTAGCACTTTCTACTTCTCTGAAATAAACAATGTGTAGTAAAATCCTACAGTCCTAGGAGTCCGGGAATGAGTATAATCGAAGCTGAGTAGGGATAGCTATCCTGGAGAACTGTGCAAATTTTCACTTTTTCTAGAGCCATTTCTGTGTCTGCTGTAGTGTCGCATTCCTGTGTTGAGGCAAACACAAATCATGGCCATTTTGTGAGTAATAGCTGAACCTTGGGGAAGTGGTGACTTGTTCCACATCACATGAATGAACGAGGCAAAGACTCTTCACCAACTCTGTCATGCTCAAATACTAATCTTTGGATTGGTGCCAGCATCGGCTAATATATTCACTGATCCTCAAGGAGCTACGACTTTAGAGCAAAGAAAGGAGGTTTCCATACTGCTCAGTTTATTTTTAAGAACTGTCATTTATTTTGAAATGAAGCATCTCTTAGCAATATGATAGTAAAATACCTTTTTTTTTCTTTAAGAACTGTCATTTATTTTGAAATGAAGCATCTCTTAGTTATATGATAGTGAAATACCTTTTTTCTTTATTAAATTGTGATGGTAAGAAAGATCATCCTGGGATACAATTTTTTTTTAAAAATTTTCCTTTGGCTAAAAAAATGTTGATAATTTCAGTTAATTTTAGACTTTTCAATAGAATCTCCTTGGGTAGAACCAGATCTTGTCACACCTCCTTTGACCAGTAACATTGTTGTTTTCTCCTGATTGTCTGTCCTGGGTGAAGTAGAAAGAATGTTCTTTTGTAGATTTGACCATCTTCCCCATGTCTGTACCACATGCCATGTGAGTATTATGTTCCCTGGTTTTCAGCTAGTTCCTCTTAGGCTACTGCATTTCATAGAGTTACAGACAGGCGGGAAAACACATAACCATGCAAGAATAACCAACTCAGCCTTTCAGTTTCTAATTATGAGTAAATGTGTCTTACTACTCAGTTTGTTAATCATTTTCATGATGGGAGTGGTCAGAGAGGGTTAAGCATGACATTTTTAGCAAGTGTCATTTACTATATTTGATGTAGGAATTACTCATTTAATGCATGGTTCTCCATCTGGTAGCCAGCAAGACACAATCCAGAAAGGTTCATTAGCTTGCCCACAATACATATCCATGAGACCTAGAAGTGGAAGGCCTTCTACTTCTGAATCCTACTCATCAGATTTAAAATACATTTCATGGGAGCAATGTGCAAACTACCAGCAGAAAAATCCATTTGAATCTTTAGAGACATTATGTGAAAGAATGCAACAAACTCAGCTTTCTCCAATCCTCCTTGGCTATTCCACAGGGTTCGCATGCATATGGTGTGGGTTGTTGAGTGCTATAACCCTCTCTCCCACTGTATTTTCATAAAATGTGAATATTTACTCAGTGGTAGGTGGGATGGGGGGGTACTACCATCAGGTAAGACTGGTGGAGTGTGTTAACTGAAGGTAAGGCTTAGGACTTCATTTATTCCATTGGCTAGGAACATCTGAGAATGGCAGAGCTATCCTAAACACTTCTCAGCTTCTGTGTCAAGAATCCACCTAGTACAGCAAAAAGGGGCAGGAACAGCTATACTCACACCTAACACAACAGACTAAAATAAATAAAGTAATTAAAGATAGGGATGGACATCACTAATTCATAGAGGATCAGTCAATCAGGAGGACCGAGCAATTATTAACATTTACACACACAGTGAGGGACCATCTAAATACAGCAAACATCTACTGAAGGAGCTTCAAAAATATATCTATAAGCAACACAATAATAATAGGAGACTTCAACACCCCACTCTCAAATTGATAGATCATCTAAGCAGAAAGTAAACTGAGGAACAAGAGAAGGGGGCCAGGCAGTGGCTCACCTGGTTAAGAGCACATACTATGGTGCACAGAGACCCAGGATCAAGCCTCCTGTCCCCACCTACAGGGAAAATACTACACGAGTGGTGAAGCAGGGTTTCAGGTGTCTCTCTGTCTCTCTCCCTCACTGTCTCTCTCTCCCCTTTCAGTTTCTGTCTCTACCCAACAATAAATAATATATTAAGAAAGAAACATGAGAACTAAACAAAAAGTAGACTAGAACTATTCAATATTTTCAGAGTCCTTCACCCCGAGAAACTGTAATACACATTAGTTTTTAGTCCACAAGGGATATTATCAAGGAAAGACCATATGTTAAGCCACAAAGACAATTTCAAAAGATTCAAGAGCATGAAAATCATCTCAAGCACTTTCTCAGACCACAGTGCAATTAAATTAATATTTAACAACAAGCAGGAAATTAGTAGATGAACCAAAGTTGGAAACTCAATAGTAAAGTGCCTAAAAACTACTGGGTCAAAAGGAAATTAAGGAAGAAATTAAATTGTTCTTAGAAACAAATGAAAATGAAGTCCTGAGCAATAAAAATATTTGGGACATAGCTAAGACAGTACTATGAGGGAAATTCATAGCCATATGGACACACATTAGGAAACAAGAAAGGGGAGTCAGGCGGTAGCGCAGTGGGTTAAGCACATGTGGCGCAAAGCGCAAGGACCAGCGTAAATATCCTGGTTCGAGCCCCCGGCTCCCCACCTGCAGGGGAGTCGCTTCACAGGCAGTGAAGAAGGTCTGCAGGTGTCTATCTCTCCCTTTCTCTGTCTTCCCCCCTCCATTTCTCTCTGTCCTACCCAACAATGATGACATCAATAGCAACAACGATAATAACTACAACAACAATAAAAAAAGCAAGGGTCATAAAAGGGAAAATAACAAATATATAAAAAAACATTTAAAAAATTTAAAAAAAAGAAACAAGAAAAAGCTCAAGTAAACAACCTGACTGCATACCTTAAAGACAGGAGGATTTAAAATATATTTCAAGGGAGCAATGTGCAAACTACCAGCAGAAAAATCCATTT
The DNA here is from genome assembly GCF_950295315.1 of Erinaceus europaeus. Taxonomy (NCBI): domain Eukaryota; kingdom Metazoa; phylum Chordata; class Mammalia; order Eulipotyphla; family Erinaceidae; genus Erinaceus; species Erinaceus europaeus. The sequence goes on along the minus strand of NC_080162.1, from coordinate 2,411,547 downwards.
GAATCTTTGGAGACATTATGTGAAAGAATGCAACAAAATCAGCTTTCTCCTCTTCATGAGGAAGAGGAGGAGAGAACCTTAAAGCAACTAGGCAGACTGAAATAACTAAAAGTAGGTTAGAAATAAATAACGTTGAAAATAAGAGAATTCTTCTTCTAGCGTTTGCCCTTCTTCCGTAGCCAGTCAACAGCGTCAGGTTGAGCCTGATGTCAAGTTTCGAGGCCTCCTTTGAATCTGGAGAGGTGGCAGTCGTTGACTATGTGGGTCATAGTCTGTCTGGAGCCGCAGGGGCAGTTCGGGTCGTCTCTGGCTCCCCAGCGATGGAACATAGCGGCGCACCGGCCATGGCCTGTTCGATAGCGATTGAGGAGGGCCCAATCATAACGTGCTAGGTCAAAACCGGGTTGCCGCTTACAGGGGTCTGTGATGAGGTGTTTGTTCTTGACCTCAGCTGACTGCCAACTCTGTTTCCAAGAGACTGGAACAGAGAAGTTCAGTGTAGGCGTAGGGGACCAGATTGGGTGACGAGACGTCAAGCATTGGACAGGGTGGGCGAAGATATCTGCGTATATTGGCAGGTCCGGTCGAGCATAGACGTGGGAAATGAACTTAGATGATGCCGCATCCCGACGAATAATATGAAAGATCAATGAAGCAAAATGTTGGTTGTTCAAAAGGGTAAACAATTGGACAAATTCTTAGCCAGACTCACTTACAAAAAGGAAGACTCAAGAAAACAGAATTGATGAAAATGCAAACGAAAAAGGAGATATCACAACAGGCATCACAGAAATTCAAATTATCATGCAAAGCTTCTGTAGACATCTATACCACCCAACTAGAGAACCTGGAAGAAATGGAAAAATTCCTAGATACCTACAAAGTTCCAAAATTAAACAAAGAGGAACATGAATGTATGAACAGGCCAATAACAGCCAAGGAAATAGAAACAGTTATCAAGAACCTTCCCAACAATAAAAGTCCTGGACCAGATGGTTTTACAAATGAATTCTACAAAACTTTCAAGGAAGAGTTAATCCCTCTACTTTTAAAACTCTTTCATAAGATTGAAAACACAGGAATACTCCCATCCAGCTTCTATGAAGCCAACATCACTTTGATACCAAAAGCAGACAGGGACACAACAAAAACAACAAAAAAGAAAACTACAGACTGATATCTGTGATGAACATAAATACTAAAATATTGAACAAAATTCTAGCGAACCCGATACAGCAGTATATTAAAAAGATTGTTCATCATGACCAAGTGGGGTTTGTTCCAGGGGTGCAAGGTTGGTTTAATATATGTAAATCAATCAATGTGATCCACCACATCAACAAAAGCAAGACCAAAAACCACATGGTCATATCTGCATCTATTGATGCAGAGAAAGCCTTTGACAAAACACAATATCACTTTATGATCAAAACACTACAAAAAATGGGAATAGATGGAAAATTCCTCAAGATAGTGAAGTCCATATATAGCAAACCTACAGCCAACATCATAGTCAATGGTGAAACACTGGCAGCATTTCCCTCAGATCAGGTATTAGATAGGGCTGCCCACTATCAGCATTACTATTCAACATAGTGTTGGAAGTTCTTGCCATAGCAGTCAACCAGGAGCAAGGAATTAAAGGGATACAGATGGGAAGACAAGTCAAACTCTCCTTATTAGCAGATGACATGATAGTATACATAGAAAAATGTAAAGAATCCAGCAGGAAGCTTTTGGAAATTATCAGGCAATATAGTAGTTTGTCAGGCTACAAAATTAACATACAAAAGTCAGTGGCCTTCCTTTATGAGAACACTAAGAAGAAGAAAATATACAGAATTTAGTCTTATTCAGCATAGCCGCAAAAACAACAAAATATCTAGAAATAAACAAAAGAAGTGAAAGACTTGTATACTGAAAACTGTGTATCACTATTCAGGGAGTAGAAAAAGACAGAAACAAAGTGGAAAGATATTGCATGTCCATGGATTTGGAAGAATAAAAATCATCAAAATAAATATTCTACCCAGAGCCATATATAAATTTAATACAATCTATATAAAGTTTCCACCAACTATTTTTTAATTGATGTCATTGTTGTTGGACAGGACAGAGAGAAATGGAGAGAGGAGGGGAAGACAGAGAGGGGGAGAGAAAGACAGACACCTGCAGACCTGCTTCACCTCCTGTGAAGCGACTCCCCTGTAGGTGGGGAGCCAGGGCCTTGAACCGGGATCCTTACTCTGGTCCTTGTGCTTTGCACCACATATGCTTAACCTGCTGTGCTATCACCCGACTCCTCACCCAATTTTTTTTTTTTTTTATGAGAATAGAACAAAAGCTACAAAAGTTTATCTGGAATCAGAAAACACCTAGAATTTCCAAAACTATCTTGAGGAGAAAAAAAAAAAAGGACAGAACTGGAGGCATCACACTACCAGATCTCAGATTGTATTATAGAGCCGTTGTCATCAAAACTGTTTGGTAGTGGAACAAAAATAGAAACACTGACCAGTGGAATACTATTTAGAGCCCAGAGGTAAGCCCTCACACTTATGAATATCTAATTTTTGATAATGAAGCCCACATTATTAAGTGGATAAAGGAAGGGCTCTTCAACAAATGGTGTTGGGAAAAATGGGTTGAGATGTGGAGAAGAATGAAAATGAGCCACTACATTTCACCAAAAACAAAAGTCAGCTCCACGTGCATCAAGGACTTGGATGTTAGGCCAGAAACTGTCAACTACTTAGAAGAAAATATTGGCAGAATTCTTTTCCATCTAAATTTCACAGGTATCTTCAGTGATACAAATCTAACTGTAAGGAAGATAAAACCAAAAATAAGCCCATGGGACTACATCAAATTGGAAAACTTCTGCACAGTGCAAGACACCACCACCCTGGCTCATTGTTCCACTGCTTGTGAAGCTTCCTCCCTGCAGGTGAGGATGGGAAGAGGGTGAGGGCTTGAACCTGGATCCTTGCACATGGTAATGTGTACACTCGACCAGGTGGGCCACCTGGCACCACCTGGTGCCTAGATACTCAGTGTTTTCGCCTGTAAAATGAACTTCATCCAATTTATACTCATCACTGGTTGTATGGAGCAGTACAAGGGCAGATCTCATGACACAGAACAATGGATTCAGGAAAGAAGCCAGTGCCAGGTGAACTCTTAGGAAACAGGAAATGCCAGTGAACCAAGACAGGGAGTCTAAGCCACTCTCAAGTGTCCTCAGGGAGAGTTTATACCAAAGGAAAGTGAAGAACATGAGGTTAAGAGCATTGACAACCAGACTTACTTCCCACATGCGATTGATTGAAGAAACAGAACTGGGCTGGCAAGGCCGCTGAGGTGTCATGGCCCCAGAGCCCAGGTAACACGGTCATAGGAACACACCAAGATGCAGAGACTGCTGTTGCCTGTCCAGTTTAGTTTCCAGTTTAGATTCCATGTGAATATCATCTTTCCCATCACTAAAATGTTCACTCACAATAGGGCGATGGCTTCATACATAAAATTAATGTATTTAGCAGTAATTAGTAAAGGTGATGATATGGAGAGCTTGGCATAAGAATTAACAATATTAATTTTTTTTGTGGGGGCAGGGCCTTGTACAGGGGCAGTCTCACTGTTCCTGGGCTGCTTTTTCAGTGGGAGGGGGCGGAGATAAAGGGGGAGAGAAAGGGAAGGAGGAGGAGGGATGAAGAGAAGAAAGAGGAAAAGGAGGAGGAGGAGAAGGGAAGGAAGAGGAGGAGCAGGAGGGAAGACACTGTAGCCCGCACGCTTACATCGGTGCCGTGCCAGCCCCAAGGTGAGCTAGAGCTCAGTCTTGCCTTGCTTGTGCACATGGCAAGGCAGGAAGCCTACGCAGTGATTATTTCTCCAGCCCTAAAAATTCTTTAATCCTTTTGAAGGATGAGACAAAAATATTTAAGATGATTTTTTGAAAATCAGATTAAACAACCACCATAATTCTATCAGCTTAATTTTCTTTGCCTTTAAAAATATTTTATTTTGGGAGTCGGGCTGTAGTGCAGTGGGTTAAGCGCAGGTGGTGCAAAGCACAAGAACCGGCATGAGGATCCTGGTTCGAACCCCGGCTCCCCACCTGCAAGGGGAGTCGCTTCACAGGCGGTGAAGCAGGTCTGCAGGTGTCTGTCTTTCTCTCCCCCTCTCTGTCTTCCCCTCCTCTCTCCGTTTCTCTCTGTCCTATCCAACAACGACGACAATAATAACTACAACAATAAAACAACAAGGGCAACAAAAGGGAATAAATAAGTAAAATAAAATATTTTTAAAAATTTAAAAAATATTTATTTATTTATTTATTCATTCATTTATTTATTTACTTACTTATGAAAAAGATGCAGAGAGAAAGATATACGGAGAGAGACCAGAGCACTGATCAGCCAGAGTTCTGGCTGATGATGGTGCAGGGGATTGAACCTGGGATCTTTGTGTCTCCAGCATGAAAGTCTTTTGCAGAACCATTATGCTGTGTCCCCTATCATGCCAGCTTAATTTATACATTTATCTATTAATGCCTAATCTTTTGTTTCATATACAGGTTTGTTTTTTCTCATGATTTGAAACACAGCGGACATGTCACAGCTATGTCGCAGACCTGGAGTTTCCCTCTATGTTTATTCTAGTAGTTATTTCCACGGCTGAGTTACATAGTATATGTCACACTTCATGGAGACAGGAGTGACAAAATGTGCTAGACCATGGCCTGAGAAGTGACACCAGGTGTGTGAAATCATGGACAATGCTACAGAGTAACTAAGGGCACCTACCTCATAGAGACTAGAAACATCTACAGCTAGAAGATGTAAGCACATTTGAAGAAAAGATGACTTCAGGCTGACCTCCAAGGAAAGTGCCAGTGACTCTAGTTGCTTCTGCTTTTCAACATTTTCACCCTTCTGGTGTGACTTCCAAGTTCTACGTTACAGTCTGACTGTTTGAACGCTCACCATGATGTCTGTTTTCAAGACAAGTGGGCAGAAGGTGGAAAGGTAAAAGGAGGTCCCTAGTCCCCGCCCCCACTGTCTGAGCCCTGTTTCCCTCTGCAAGAGCCTTCACAGAAGTTTGTTGTCAAAGAGGCAAGTCACGCAAGCTCCCTGAGGCTCAGCGTCTCCATTTACAAGTTGGTAGCGATGGTCCCTGCGTTCTAAGGTGTATGTGAAAGAACATTTAGATGCAGGAAGTTTCGTAAGTGAGAGTATTAAATTAGTGCAGGTGGAGTCCCTGAGATATTTCATATAACTTTGTTTTTGCTGCAAAAGGACACATTCTGCTAATTTAAAGTCACTCTCTTTCCCGACTCTGAAGTCCATTCAGGAAAGAGAGAAGGCTGAACTAGACCATACTCAGGTCGAGCCAAAGGGGAGTTTGAAAATTATGAGCTTCCAGGCAATGACAGAAGTAATCAAACCTAGAAGCCATCTCCATGTCCCTTCTTGCTTTTGATGTTTGCAATGCTATGCTGGAGAAATGGGTCCCCTCAGGTTCACAGGCTGAAAATCCGGAAAGTGGCAGTTCCTGAAGACATTACAGACAGTCAGGCCACCTCTGGATGGAGCCTCTCTGACCGCAGCAATACACACTGAACTCTCCCTGTGAAAAAGGACTCTGATTTCTATTTACCTGAATTCCAAGGCCTAAACTCAGGAGAACCTTAAGTAAAAAAAAATTGATGTGTGAATTCTAGCCTCACCCTGAAGAATAAGACTCAATCTTCCACGTGACTGATAGGATCCGATAGGATTTCAAGCTATTGAGATAGATTGTCTGGTATGCTTCCTGGAGATGAGGAGGAAGATCTTGGGACCAAGTATAATGTTGAACAAAATTATATTTTTTATTTCATTATTGGGGGATTAATGGTTTACAGGTGACAGATAGTAAAATACAATACTTTGTACATGCATAACATTTTCCAGTTTTCCACATGACAATACAACCCCCACTAGTCTTCCTCTGTCATCCTTTTCCAGGACCTGAACTCTCCCACCCATCCACCCCCAGAGTCTTTTACTTCAGTGCAGTACACCAACTCCAGTCTAAGTTCTGTTTGGAGTTTTCCCTTCTGATCTCGTTTTTCAGTTTCTGTTTATGCGTGGGATCAGTCCACATTCATCCTTTTGTTTTTGATTTATCTCACTTAATATGATTTCTCCAAGCTCCATCCAAGATGGGGTGAAGAAGGTGAAGTCACTATTTTTAATAGCTGAGTAGTATTCCATTGTGTATATAGACCACAACTTGCTCAGCCACTCATCTGTTGTTGGGCACCTGGGTTGCTTCCAGGTTTTGGCTATTACAAATTGTGCTGCCAAGAACATATGTGCACACAGATCTTTTTGGATGGGTGTGTTGGGTTCCTTAGGATCTATCCCCTGGAGAGGAATTGCAGGGTCACAGGGCACGTCCACTTCTAGCCTCTTGAAAGTTCTCCAAACTGCTCTCCACAGAGATTGGACTGACTGACATTCCCACCAGCAGTGCAGGAGGGTTCTTTTGTTCCCACAACCTCTCCAGCATTTATTGCTTCTACTTTTTCTCATGTATGACATTCTCAAAGGGGTGAAGAACAAAAATGATTTTAACTTACATAGGAACATTCAGTCCATGTAAACTTAGTCCATAGCATGCTTTCACTCATTTCACCCTTCCTGTAATTATTTTATCTATTTGTTTTATTCAGTTTTTAGAATATTTATTTATTGTTGGATAAAGACAGAGAGAGAAATTGAGAGGGGAGGGGGATATAGAGAAGCAAAAAGACAGAGACACACTTGCAGCCCTACTTCACCACTCGTGAAGCTTCCCCCTGTAGGTGGGGATCAGGGGTTCAAACCCAGGTCCTTGCACACTGTAATGTGTGTGCTTAACCAAGTATGTCACTGCCTGGCCGCTCCTGTAATTAACTTATATTATTTTATTTTTTTGTTAATAGGGTTATTGCTGGTACTCAGTGACGGCACAATCCACAATTTCTTTTTCTTTTTCTTTCTGTTCTTGATAAAGGATGAGATGGGGAGGGAAAGGGCTAGCAGGAGAGACACCTACAGAACCACCCTTCATTCTGGAACCTTCCTCCCTGCAGGTGGGCGGGCCTGGGGACTCGAACCCAGGCTGTCATACTTGGCCATAGTAAGTTCTACTAAGTTCACCACAATTCCCTCCCTAATTGTTTGTAGTTATTTATTTATTTTTTATTATTATGTTTGCCTCCAGGGTTATCACTCAGTGCTGGCATTATGAATCCACTGTTCCTAGTGGCCATTTTCCCCTTCATTTTATTGGCTAGGACAGAGAGAAATTGAGAGACGAAGGGAGATGGAGAGAGAGAGAGAAGGATAGACACCTACAGACCTGCTTCACTACTTGTGAGGCATCCCCTCCTGCAGGTGGGGAGTGGGGGTGTGAACCTGGATCCTTGTCCTGAGTACTATCTGCACATAACTACTGCCCCTTGTATTTATTTATCTATTTATACCAGAGCATTGCTTAGCTCTGAGTGATGGTGGTCAGGAAGATTGAATCTGGGACCCTTGTGTTCTAAAGATGAAAGTTGATTCAAACCATTGGTGCCATCTCTGTGGGCCCTTGTAGATATTTAATGCTGTTCCTACTGAAGGAAACCCAGAGCCTCCAGCATACAGGGTCCACGCTTTGCTCAGGGTGATACAACTAGGGAAGAAAGACACTGGCTCAGAAACAATTCAGCAAGGACATAGGTTTTCCTGGAAAAACGCAATGAAGTTCTGCCAATAGATGTACATGTCCCCGAGAGCCCTTCCTTTCATCTGATTTATTTACTCATAAATGTCCCAATTTAGGCAAGTGATTTAGTTTTAGTCTCTTTAGTCCTCGGATTCCTTATGTGAAAAAAATGAGAAAAAGGGGCCAGGTGGTGGTGCTCCTGGTTAAATATGTGCATTATAGAGCACAAGGACCCAGGTTCAAGTCTCTGGTTCCCACCTGCAGGGGGAAAGCCTCATGAGCGGTGAAGCAGGGCTGCAGGTGTCTCTCTCTCTCTCTTTCTTCCTCTCCTCTCTTATTTTCTGTCTCTATCCAATAATAAAAAAATAAATTAAATATTTTAAAACATGAGGAACCACACCATCTACCACATAAGAGATCCATGAGATAAGGGCCATGTAGGGGATGCATTGGATCGACCTTCTCGTGGTGCATCCCGTGAGTCCCCATTCATTGGGGAAACTGACGATCCTTCCTAGCCGACTGAATCCACATGGATCCCAGTCACTTTCAAAGCCATTTAACTGGCTACGGAAGAAGGGCGAACGCTAGAAGAAGAAGGGCCATGTAGCCCACATTGAAAGAGAGTAGTTTTGCTCAACCCTGTGGTAGCTTTTCATTGGATGTGCAAGGAACAGCCAATCTGGTTTTCCCAAGTAGTTGTCCCATTTTCTATTCCCATCCGTGGTGCATGAGGTTGTTGGGTGATGATGATGATGATATCGGTGCTGATGGTGACTGCCATGCTAGTGGGTATGAAGTAAGCTTCTGAACCACTAATGGTGACCATCTGATAATGTTCTTATTAGCTAGTTGTGTAATTTATATGGAGAAATGTTTATTCAAATTCCTTGCATTTTCAATTTTTTTTGTTATTGAAGAATTCTAAGATTTCTTTTTAAAAAAAATTGGGGGGAGACCAGCCTGTTAGTCTTAATAGTGGGTTAAGCGCACATGACATGACATGCAAGGATCCTAGTTCAAGGCCTCGGCTCCCCACCTGCAGGGGGGGTCACTTCACAAGTGGTGAAGCAGGTCTGTAGGTTTCTGTCTTTCTCTCCCCCTCTGTCTTCCCATCCTCTCTTGATTTTTCTCTGTCCTATTCAACAACAGCAATAACAACAATAATAATAACAACAGGGGCAACAAAATGAGAAAAATGACCTCCAGGAGCAGTGGATTCATAGTGCAGGCACCAAGCCCTAGCAATAACCCTGGAAGCAAAGAAAATTGAAATTATCTTTATTTACTGTATAGAGACAGCCAGAAATCGAGAAATTTCTCTAAGGAGGGCTGTAAGTTCTAGCTCCAATACGACTAACACAAAATACTGACAAGAAGCCAGGAGGCACTTTAGGCCCTGGGCTCACTGACTGCCCAGAGCGGAGCCCTTGGTGGAAGGGGGATGCCTATGTGCATGGCTGTGGGTCTGAACTCAGGGAGCTCCTTGCTCAGTGAATGGAATAGGCCTAATGGGACTGTAATAGGTACTGAGGACTGTGGGAAACCAGGGAGGAGAAGGAGACTGATTCTAGCAGCTGGAAAGAAATTCCAGTGAGAACATTAATATCCATTAAATCTGGTCATATCAAGTGTATATTTATAATCTCCCCTTTTGTGGATGCCCTTACTTCATATTGCTGTGTTCCCTGTCCCATCCCCTCCATTGGAAGCTCCCCTGTTCTTTATCCCTCTGGGAGCATGGACCAAAGATCTTTATGGGGAGCAGAAGGTGGGAGTTCTGGCTTCTGTCATTGATTCTCCACTGGACATGGGTGTTGATAGGTCATCCATGTGCCCAGCCTGTCTCTCTGTTTCTTCACTTCCCTTCTAAGTCACACCCACATCTGTGATGCTCCCACTTCCTGTGCAGCACACAGGTGTGTCCAGGGAGCAGGTACCCTGGCCTGGTGCAGCAGTGTCTGTGTTCCCCCAGGGACTTTCTGCCGTTTCCGACCTCAACAGGCCCCTCCAAAGCTGGTGCTAGCTTGGCTACTTGGTGAATTCCTCTTTTGAAAGACACAGGCATCAGCTGCCCTCCAAGCCTGCCTTACAGAGCTCACTTGCAAAGGAGGTGTTCAAACCACGACCAGCTTGTACCACAAACCAGCGACTTCTAATAGATGACGGTCCTCTGGGCACCTTGATGGGTCTGAACATACAAAAGGGGCCCTCAGCTAGGTAGACAGAGAGTCTGCAGCGGAGTTAGACGGAATCAGAATAAAGAATCAGGATCCAGCAGAGCTTCCATCAGTGGGGTATATTCCTGGCGTAAGTGATGCCTTAGATTCAAGCCCAGGGAGAAGGGAATGAGTGTGAGAAAGAGAGAGGCTACAAGTTTGAGGTGTGCAGAAAGAAGGTATGTTATGTGTGGTGAAGTGGGCAGGAAAAGCCATCTCGCAGACAGGAGCTCAGAACGTGGATGCCTATTCTCCAAACATAGCTGTGTCCTGTTACAATAAGTGAAAATTGAACAAAAGTCTGCCCACCCACTCCCACGCCCCTCAAATCTGCTGTGACTTCTTCTCTGCAGGGATGGGAGACACAGAATGGTTCTGCAAAAGACTTTTTCATGCTTAAGGCTCTGAGGTCCTAAATTCAATTCCTACACTTCCATAAACCAAAACTGGTCAGTGCTGTCATCTTCTTTCCCTTTCTCTCTCTCCCCTTCTCTCTCATTAAAATATATATTTGAATTCTTTCTTTTCCCCCAGAACACTGCTTAGCTCCAGTTTCTGGTGGTGCTGGAGAATGAACCTGCAACCTTGTAGCCTCAGACATGAAACTCTTTCTGCAGACCGATAATGTTATTTCCCCAGCCCACATAAAAAAATTCTTCTCTACAAACATCCAGGTGTTAAGGGCTCCCTAGTTATTTGTGTTAGCAGAACACGGGGATGAGGTTCAAGTTGAAGAACAGGTCAAATGTAGACTAGAATGGGGACTGGGTGGAGGTGTACCTGGATGAGCACACATGTTAGAGTACACAAGGACCTGGGTTCAAGCCCCTGGTCCCTACCTGCAGGGGGAAAGCTTCATGAATGGTGAAACAAGGCCGTAGGTGTCTCTCTGTCTCTCTCCCTCTCTAGCTTCCTCTCCTGTCTTGTTTTTTTTAAAATATTTATTTATTTTCCCTTGTGTTGCCCTTGTTTTATTATTGTTGTAGTTATAAATGTTGTCGTTGTTGGATAGGACAGAGAGAAATGGAGAGAGGAGGGGGAAGACAGAGGGGGGGAGAGAAAGATAGACACCTGCAGACCTGCTTCACTGCCTGTGAAGTGACTCCCCTGCAGGTGGGGTGCTGGGGGCTTGAACCGGGATCCTTATGCTGGTCTTTGTGCTTTGTGCCATGTGAGCTTACCCTGCTGCTCTACCACCGGACTCCCTCCCTCTTGCTTTCTGACTGTCTCTATCCAATAAATAAATATAATAAAAAAATGTAGGGAACTGTGGGGATATGGTACAGCTTGGAGGGACCCCCCTCACTGAAAAGTGAAGGCCTGAGGGGCATGACAAATCCTATCAGTCTTCATCTACTAAGAGGTTGAGCAAGGAAGGACAAGGCCTCCAGGATCTGCCCCGCCTCTCAGCCTCCCTGCCTCACAATAGCCCACTCCCTTATTATCTACATAGTCATTGTTTTCCCTGAAAGTCCCCTCCCTACTTCCCCAGCCATTCCATTCCTTTGATCATATCTGATCTATCTTCTCTCTGCCCTCAGGATCCCCCTCTGACTGCTGGTTACTGATAACCTTGCTTTCTCGTTCCTTTAACTGATTAAACCTCTTGCTCAACAATTACTGGAAAAGTCCTGACCCTCCCCAGACCCTTTGCCTCCCTACCATATATGGTATACACACGTCACTTCCTCCCTACCATATATGGTATACACACGTCACTTCCTCCCTACCATATATGGTATACACATGTCATTTCCTCCCTACCATATATGGTATACACATGTCACCTCCTTCTGAGACCCCTTCCTCCCTACCATATATGGTATACACATGTCACTTCCTCCTGTGACCCCTTCCTCCCTACCATATATGGTATACACATGTCACTTCCTCCTGTGATCCGTTCCTCCCTACCATATATGGTATACACATGTCACTTCCTCCTGCGACCCCTTATAAACCCTGCTTTGCTGTTCAATAAACGGATTTTGTGCACAACACATCCCCCCGGTGATCCCTGATGTGTCTCTTGCTACTTACACAGGGAAAGACCCAGTCACTCACTCCTGCTGGGCCCCCCGTATCTGGTGCACAACAGAGCAGGTAAGCTCTAAAGTTTTTGCCAGGGAAGATGCCTCTCCACCAAAGAGTCCGGCAAAAAACCATTTTAAATGTAGACTAGAACTCCAAAAGAGCAGAACCATAAAATAAAGCAAGAATTGGGGGGTGGGTTAAAGATGAGAAAGCAATGCCCTCAAAACTTGAGGCAAGTCACTGGATACTCGCTGGAGGTGCTGGCCCATGCTCACATTTCTAGAGGTCAGCAGAGGGAAAGAGGACTCCATGCACATGTCCAACAGGTAGGGGGGAGAGAAATGGAGGAAAATGTACACAAGAACAGCTGGACAGGCCTGGGTCCACATGTAGGGCTAAGAGCATCGTCTGGAACCTGAGGTTCTATCGTTAAAGAAGATGAGTTAGGAAAGGAGGTATTTCTCAGGAGAAGAGGCAGCTGTGCACTGACAAGTGTGGTGAAAAAGCAATTCTGGTGTTTCTGAGTGGTTTTGATCAGGAGAGGTAGGGACTACTCTCGCTGGCTCAATGTTTCCACATACAACATCTGGAGACGTCTACAAGCCATTGTGCCCCAGATGCGGAAGGTGGCTCTTTCTCCCTATGAATGCAGTTCCTATTTCCTACTTCATTTACTCAACACATTAGGGAAGACAAAACCAAGAAAGGGAGAGAACAGGCTGGAACTGAATTCCAAACGAGCAAGATAATATACCCTGGAAACACCAGTGCTGGCAATGGAGACAGATCCCATGGTAGATGGTTACCTGGAAGTAAACAGACAGCTTGAGAATGTCAGGACCCATCTGTGCTCTAAGCTTCTGCCTTCCCACATTCATACTTCTAATTCATTCATTTTTCTTTTTTCAACTGTTTTTATTTGTTTTTATCATTGAAGAGAGACAGAGAGAAACTAAGAGGGGGATAGAGAGAGGAGAAGAGAGAGACACATCCATAGCCCTGCTTCACCTCTTGAAGCTTTCCCCCTGCAGGTGGGGACCAGAGGCTTGAACCTGGGTCCCTGAGCACTGTAATGTGTGTGCTGCCCTGGGTACACCACTGCCTGGATCCATTCATTTATTTTCTACATATATTTGCTATTAAGCAAATATATTATATTGACACATTATATTAATTAATATATAAATGTATTAATAAACATACATTAATATATTAATTAATACATATTAATAAATATATGTTAGTATCACTAACAGCGAACTGGCAATTTTCTTGCTGTTAGGCATACAGAAATGAAACATAAAAAGTAGGGCCCTGCTCTTTCATATCTATCATAGTCAAACATGCTTAAATGAACCAGATCATCAGAGATGTATTAAACAGCCTATAAGTAAAATAAACCAAGGTGCTGTAATGCCAAACAATTGTTAGGGGCTGTGTCAGGAGAAGTCAGAAAGACCACTCTGAGGAAGGCCCATCTGAGCTCAGACATAAGCAATTATTAGGAGCCAGTATGGAGAAAATATTGGTGGTAGCCACCCTGGACAGAGGGAAGAGATTGCAAAGGCATGGGGGAAGAGCAGGAGGACTTGGGGTTTAAAGCTAGAGGACTGGGGCCTGGGAGGTGGGGGACACTTTCTACAGGCCCTGGAAATTCAGTGAAGAAAGTCAGGGTGGGGGCCAGGTGGTGACACAGCTCCTTAAGTGCATGTAATACCATGCACAAGGGCCCAGGTTCAAGCCCCCGTCTCCACCTAGAGGGGAAAAGCTTCATGATGGTGAAGCAGGGCTGCAGGTGTCTCTCTGTCTCTTTCCCCTCCCTATTTCCCTTTCCCTCTCAGTTTCTCTCTGTTCTATCAATCAATCAATAAATAAATAAACAAATAAATAAATAAATAAAGTTAAAGAGAAAATGAGAGAGAGAGAGAGAGGAAATCAGAGTGGGAAGGCCATGTGGCAGATCATGGTGAGTAGGAGCCTTCCTGAGCTGGGGAGGCCATTTTTCCAGGAAGAGAAACCAGGAGTGAGCCCAGCCCTCTGGGAGGCCCCCCAGGAGTGATCCCTGTCTGTGGGACTATGTGAAAGCTTGGTGGAGCTTAGGGGAGCTCTCCCATCCTTGGATGGAGGTCTGGAAAGACACCCCACTTGTTAGCCTCTCTCCTTATAGAGATGAGCCAAGAGGGAAAAGTCTCCCAGACTCAGTTTCTCCTTGTTAGTCTCTCAAGCTCACAGAAAGCCGACAGGCCTCTCACACTTAGTTATTCCTGCTAGCAGGCCACATGGCTGCCTGCTTGAGGGTTCACTTAAAGTTCACACACCCACTTCACCTTTTGATCATAAAGGAGAACACACTCTATCACACACCTCCCACAACACCAGACAGTGAAAAGCCCCAAATTCTCTTTCCTTGTGCCCTTTGATATCTATGATTTACATCAAGATTTGTTTTTCTTTTCTCTACCTCACCTTACTGGTTTAACCCCTATGCTTCTCTCAAATGCCTTTGGATAATTAACTTGCCTGCATCATGGAGACTAATCATCTTGATCTTTATGTATCACATCAATTCTTGTCATACCAGCCCCTTACCATAGGGGCAAGCTGACCTTTAAGAAAGCTGTAATTTGTGACATATGTGAAAAATGTTCTTTGTTTAACTCCTATATAAGCCTGTATCCATCTCCAAATAAATGGGTGTTCGTACCAGAGTACTCCCCGAGTCCTCCTTTCTGTATCACACAGTCACTAGAACTGGTGAGGGAGGATCGGAGACTTACCCCCTGGCTGGAGCCACTCCACGGGAGTGCCAGCACATGTCCAGGAGGAGCCACCAAGTGGCTCCCAGAAGAGGCCACCCAGAACTGTCTCTTTGCCAGGCACAGGCCTCTCCAGGGCTAAGGGAGAAACATTTCCATCCCACTGAACAAAACCTTCTTAGCCAACATCCACTTTGCCTTGCAGAAGAAGGAGGAGGAGGAGGGAGGAGGGGGAGAGGGAGAGGAAAAAGAGAAGGAGGGGAGATGGAGGAGGAGAAGGAGAAGAAGAAGGAGAGGAAGGAGAAAGAGGAAGAGAAGAAGTAAAAGAAAAAAAAAAGGACCAATCACAAGTGCAATAAGGCAGACTGGGTAATGCTAAGTATTCTGATTAGCCCAAGGGGAGTGGAGTATGGCCTCGTCTGGTTCCATCCCAAAACTCCCTCTCCCCCCACCCATTTTATTTGACGGGACAGTGAGAAATTGAGGGTGGAGAGAGAGACAGAGAGGGAGAGAGAAAGATAGACACCTGCAGACCTGCTTCACCACTCATGAAGCTTTATTCCCCTGTAGGTGGGGATTGGGAAAGCCTTGAACACAGATCCTTCCACACAGTGATATGTGTGCTTAACTGAGTGTGCCACTGGCCGGCCACCTAATTCCCACTTTTTCAAAGCACTGTGCTCAGTCAGCCTGCTGAGTCCCACTCCACCCAGATAAACAATTCAAGGAGGAAAAGAAAAGGAATGAAAGCAGTGCTCAGGCCTACCTACCCCAGGAGGAGAACATCCCAAGGAGTAACGGCCTCGAAGCATTTTAAACAAAAGGCTGGGGACCTGGTTCAGTGCACTTCCTCCACGCACAAGGACCCACATTCAAACCCCTGGTCCCCACCTGCAGGAGGGAGTCTCAGGAACAGTGAAGCAGGCCTGCAGGGTTCACTCCCCCACCCTTCTCTCTCAACTTCTCTGTAGTCTATCAAAATAATAAACAAATAAATAAAGGATTTTTTAAAACTCTGGTGGTGCAGGCTCCTGTAGAAAATGGGAATAGCTCTGGGCCCTGAGTCAGACGGATGGAGTAAACAGTCAATGGTATTCATAGACTTTCCTTGTGTTTGGGAGCTACGCTCCACCCTGATCCAGCTTTCTAGTCCTGTTCTCAACTCTGACACCACCTTTCCAGATAAGACTTTTAGTCCACCTGCATGTCAGCTATCAAATTCAAGCAAAACTCTGATAGTCATGGTCCCCTAGGAGCATACCTAAAATAAACTTCCTGTTTATCTCCACCCTTACATCCCTATTCTCATCTGCTCTGTTCCTACCTTTTGGTTCTTGTTCATTAATCATTTTGTCCCAATTTATGTCTTCCTTTCAGCCACCAAGTTGCAGTTGCTACCTACCATGATGCCATACTGACTTCCCTGGGCAGACGCCCTCACCCTTGTGTCCTGGAACCTCCCCTCCCCAGAGCCCTGCCCCACTAGGGAAAGACAGAGACAGTCTGGGGGTGTGGGTCCACCTGCCAACACCCATGTCCAGTGGAGAAGCAATTACAGATGCCAGAACTCCCACCTTCTACACCTCATAAAGATCTTATCCTGGAGGGATAAATAATAGGGAAGCTTCCAATGGAGGGGATGGGATATAGAACTCTGGTGTTGGGAACTCTGTGGAATTATACCCCTGATATCTTAAAATCTTGTTAATCATGATCAAATCACTAATAAAAACTTTTTTTAAAGTCTGATGGTGTTGGGCTGGATAATGTTGGGGCAGGGTGAAAAGACAGCAGTATTTGTTATTTTCATCAAGAGTTTCTTGCAATACGCTACACTATTAAATACAGCTGACGATCACTCCAGACCTCCTAGTCAGTACTGACCCTAGAGATAGAACTGCTGCTGGTTGAGTGGGAAGGGGCTTCCATGACCACTTTGCAGGGAAATAGCAGGAACTATAGGTCTGAGGGACATGTTAACTTGGTCATGTTTATCCAGGAGCCATGGGGCTCAGCGGCTTCTCTGAAGACCAGAGGAATTTAGAAAGGAAAAAACAGTCAGTTCCTGTCTTCAGTAGACTTGCACCTAAAGTTGTCTAGGGACTTCTGGGCCTCTAAAATACTCGATTATTCTCAGAAGCTCTTCTGATTGTGGGCTTTAGGTGATGCTACTCATAAGAGCTTAAAACAGTTCTTTCTGTCCTATCTAACAATGACGACATCAATAACAACAACAATAATAACTACAACAATGGCAACAAAAGGGAATAAATAAATAAATATTAAAAAACTTTTTAAAAAAGGAGGTGAAGGTGGGGCTTGGATGTTTATAAGCTACGCCTGTAGGCATGGCTTCTTCTCTCTCTCTCTCTTTCCCCTCCAGGGTTATAGCCGCGGCTTGGTGCCAGCACTACAAATCCACTGCTCCGAGATTTTTTTTCCCATTTTATTGGATAGGACAGAGAGAAATTAAGGGAAGAGGGGAAATAGAGAGGGAGAGAGAATAGACAATGAGCAAGCAAGAAAGAGGATAACAGAGAAAGACAGACACCTGCAGACCTGCTTCACCACTTGTAAAGCAACCTCCCTGCAGGTGGGGAGCCGGGGCCTGGAACCCAGCTCCTTACATGGGTCCTTGAGCTTAGTACTATGTGCTTTTATTGGGTATGTCACCAACTGCCTCCCATACACACTTCTCTCTCTCTCTCTCCTTCTCCCTCTCTCCCTCTCTCCCTCTTTCTCTATCCCTCTCTCTCCCTCTCCCTCTCTCTTCCTCTCTCTCCCTTTCCCTTCCTTTCTCTCTCTCCCTCTCTCTTTATCCCTCTCTTTATCTCCCCCTCTCTCCCTCTCTCTTTATCTCTCCATTTCTCTCTCTCTTTCCCCCTCTCCTTCTCTCTCCCTCTCTCTCGGTCCACATGTGCTCCAACATATGGGTGTCCAATTTCCCTGAATAAAGTTTAAAGTTCCTGAGAACTGATTTCTCCTCAGCTCCCTGCTGGGATGGGGGACACACTGGGCCGTTCCCTCCATCATCGACTCACTGCATCCTCTGAGGCTGTAAAGGGCTGGAGGACAGGTATGAAGCTACCAGAACTGTGGGAGCAGCATCGTCCTCCTGACAGCTTGCCCTTTGGCCAGCGAGTGAGCGGATGGTGTCTTCCCAGGTTGGCTGAAAGAAAAGTTTTCATGAGCTCTTCTCAGCTTGGAGCTTAATAAGAAGAAAGTAGGAGGGAGTTGGGCGGTAGCGCAGTGGATTAAATGCATGTGTCGCGAAGCCCAAGGACTGGTGTAAGTATCCGGGTTCGAGCCCCCGGCTCCCCACCTGTAGGGGAGTCTCTTCACAGGCCTTGAAGTAGGTCTGCAGGTGTCTGTCTTTCTCTCCCCCTCTCTGTCTCCCCCTCCTCTCTCCATTTCTGTCTGTCCTATCCAACAATGACAACATCAATAAAAACAATAATAATAACTACAACAACAATAGAACAAGGGCAAAACAAAAGGGAAATTAAATAAATGTAAAAAATTTAAAAAACTTTGAAAAAAAAAGAAGAAAGTAGGGATGCACCTTTCTATCTTTTAAAACTGGCAACAGAAGAGAATTAACTGTGGGGGGTGGAGTTGATGTGTGTGGTGGAGGGAACCCAGGGTAGGCAAGGAGTCAGCTCAGGGTCCCTGGGGACCTAGAGAGCCGTAGGCCCTCTCTGGAGCAGCAGATAGATCCGAAAGTCGGGGCAGTAAAGGGAATTATTTCTTCAAGGTCACGCACACACCCAAGCCCTGCCATTTATGATGCACTGTCCCCTGGGGCTGGGGAAGAAGGGGTCCCCCTCAGACTGCCTGTGGCTTGGAAACAGGCCCCAGCAAGGGGTTGTCAGGGCTGTCCCAGACAACCCACAAGCTCTTTGAGTCAAGGAAGAATGAGTCAACCGCTCCTTCTTTTCAGCTCTTGAACTTAAAAACAAACTAAGTTGTGGTTCAGCATTTGAGGTGGTGTGTGAGGGGGTGGGCGGTGATGGGGAGGTTGGGGGTGCAGAAGATGGTGATTAGGTTCTCTGAGCTGTCTGGGGGAGGTGGGGCTCCTGAGGGGCCAGAGCGAGGGAGTAAAGAAATGCAGATGCATCAAGTGGACCTCAGTGCTCCCCTCTGGGAGACAATCCAAACAGTAACCTTGGAGTTTTTCTTAGACTCACAGACTGCTATGTAAATTGGAGTCACAAGACCAAGAAGTTGCACAGGATTATCTGTGACAGAGAATCTGGTTTTTTTCCTTTAATTTTAATTATCTTTATTTATTTGTTGGATAAAGACAGCTAGGTAGAAATCACGAAGGAAAAGGGTGAAAGGGAGAGAGACAGAGAGACACCTGCAGCCCTATTTCAGGGCTAGCAAAGCTTTCCCCCTGCAGGTGGGGACCAGGGTCTCTGAACCTAGGTCCAAGATAATCTGTGTTTTGACAGACAGGTGAGCCTTGTGAGGCTAGTTGATGCCCAGCACTAGGGCAGACTCATGTTAGGGAAACGGGAAGAAAGACTTCCCGCATTACTACACCCAAGACCAGCAGAAAGCTAGACTCATCGCTGTGAAGCTGACAGAACAGTATATAGTGTATATAGTGCAGACGATAAATGTTCTGGAAATATCCTAGGGGTGGGGTCACGAGGAGGAGGGGAGGACCAGGACCAGTGTGACTCTCTGAGGGGATGGGGAGGGGAGAGGGATATATCCCAGTGTGTATGTGTTCCCTAGTGGGAAGTCTAGCCATAGCTGTGCTCAAAGCAAATCTCAGTGATGGCTGATAAGAAAGGGGAACAGATGAGGAGACCAGAGACCTGCAAGGACCAGACCGACCTTGCAGAGCAGAGAGGGTGCTGATGGGCTTCCATGGGGGTGGCAGAAGTTGAGGTGTCTGCAGATGGCAGAATCTGCACCTGCAGGTCTCCCTGGGGAGGTGGTGGAAGCTGAGGAGAGAGGAAGGTAGTCCTTTGGAAGTACACTGGCCTGGGGGTTAGTGCCAGACAGGCTCTGGCCTTCTCTTCTTCTCTGAGGTTTCCTTATTATTTTTACCAGAGCACAGCTGAGCTCTGGCTTATTGTGGTGCTTATTGTGGTACAGAACCCAGTGCCTCAGTGTTTTTGCGTATCTGTTATGCTACTTCCCTCACCCTGTCTGAGGTTTATTTTTAAACTTTTTAAATTATTTATTTATTGGATAGAGACCATCAGAAATCCAGAGGGAAAGGAGATAGAAAAGGAGAGAGATTTCATACTGTTTATGCCAAAAGCTTTCATGTCGGGGTGCATCTCGGGAGAGAGAAGAGACCAGGAACCAGTGGCGGAGTGGGAACGCAAATCTTTATTCACATGGACACTCCAGAGTTGGGTGCGAGCACAGTGGGTTTAGGCCACGTGGAGCTAGCAAAATGGCCGCTTCCCGCTATGCACGCCAGCCCTTCCCCAGGTCGGGACACAGAAGTGAAAGAGGATGAAACCAGAACAGCAGCGGGCTTTATAGGGTAAAAACTGGAAGTGGCAAGTCAGGCATGGGACTGGCTAGGAAAGGGGGCAGAGAAAACAAGGCACTCTGGGAAGGTAGAAAGCTTCCCTAGCAATGGTCACTAGGGTTTTAGCTGGTGGAAGGGTGATACCCTGAGGGGGTAATATGGTGGCAGAGGACACATTTTAAAACAAGGCAGAGATTGATATGTAAATAATAATACTCACAGTGGGCCCTGCCAATGGTCAACCACATCTGTACAATATCCCAACACTTTCATGCCTGAGGCTCTGTGGTCCCAGATTCAATTCCCAGCACCACCATAAAACAGACATGAGAAGTGTTCCAGTTAAAAAAAAAAAAAGAAGACAAAAAAAAAAAGGAGTGAGACAGAGAGAGAGAGACACCTGCAGCTCTGCTTTAAAACTATCCCCCTGCAGGTATGGAGCAGGGCTGGAACCCATGTCCTCACACACTGTAACACCGTGCTTAACCAGGTACACCACCACAAAGCCCAGTGCCCTGTGTTGTCTACGTGACACATCAGTTCAGGGTGGTTGGTGTGCAGAGGCATATCTCAGTTCTGGGAATTCAGGGCTGAGGAAAGAGATCAGGGTGGCAAGAAGAGCATAGAAGGGAAGGATGGAGGAGAGTCAGACACAACTTCACGACGTGTGGGTTGTTTTCAGTGGAGTTAGTCGTTGCCCAGTGGGTTTGGGGGAGAGAGAGATTTAGGCAGTTGGTGTTGGGGGTTGATCTCAGAGGCAGGCAGGAATGCCGGGTGGGACACCAGCTGGGGAATGTGGGGCCTTGGGATCAGACAAACGATGACTGAATTCCACTCAAATGAGTCGAGCTGTGTGACCTGGGCCTGCGGCTAGGGTCGACTGTTTACACCTGTCTTGCCTGGTCTTCCTGTTGAATAGCTCTCAAGCTGGGGGGTGTTTGTCCTGGGTTGACAGATGCTAATTCTGTGGTGTCCTGGGAGCTCCCTGAGAGATGGGCAAATTGAATGGCTGGCCTGCTTGCTTGATTTGTCCTTAGTCTCCTCATCTGAAGAATATGGGTTAATAACAGAATATTGTGTGGATTAAATGAGATGGTAGGGCTAATCTGTTAAATATCCACCCTGCGGAGAGGTTGTGGGGACAAGGACCCTCCTCACTGCTGGTGGGAATGTCAATGGGTCCAGCCCCTGTTGAGAACAGTCCGGAGACTCTCAGAAGGCTAGAAGTGGACCTGCCCTGTGACCCTGCAATTCCTCTCCTAGGGATAGAGCCTAAGGAACCAGACACACCCATCCAAAGAGATCTGTGTTCATAGCAGCACCATTTGTAATAGGCAAAATCTGGAAGCAACCCAGGTGTCCAAGAAAAAATGAATAAGTTGTGGTGTATATACACAATGGAATACTACTCAGCTATTAAAAATGACGAATTCACCTTCTTCAACCCATCTTGGATGGAGCTTGAAAGAAATCATGTTAAGTGAGATCAACCAGAAAGAGAAGGAAGAATATGGGATGATCTCACTCATAGACAGAAGTCGAAAAATAAGAACAGAAGGGAAAACACACAGCAGAACGTGGACTAGGGTTGGTGTCCTGCATCAAAGTCAAGGACTCTGGCGTTGGGGTGGTGGTGGTGCTCAGGTCCTGGAACAAGATGGCAGAGGAGGACCTAGTCGGGGGTTACAGTGTTCTGTAGAAAACTGAGAAACATCACACGTGTACCAAATACTCTATTTTACTATTAATTTCGCCAATAAAGAAAAAGTAACTAACAAGACAAACCAAAGTATTGAGCCTGCAGACTGGCAGCAGAAAGAGAACATAAAACAGAGAAGTGGTTGCTGGAGGGCTGAGCACCGTGAATCCAGCAGATGGAAAGTTGGTTCTGTCTGGGGACCTGCAGAGTCAGCAGGCTTTGTGCAGAGCACTGCTGGATTAGGGTCCACCTGTAATTCACCAGGAAGCTTTGCCAAGAAAATGAGTAATGTCAACAAGGGCGGTGTCTAGGAGCGGCCAACTTCAAGAGCATCTAACAGCACTTCAGCTAATTACGGCCCAGTGGGCACCTTCCCGAGGCCTTCCATGATTCTCTCCAAGCTGCCTTTGCCCTCGGGCCTGGCGGGCCTGGAGGTCTGGCTCCGGCTGACTGTGTCCATGAAAATACAGCAATAACAAACCCACATCTGGTTTCGGTTTTCATCTGTTTCCTTACTTATTCAACCTCTGTCTGTATCACCTTTGTGCCTATGGGCACAGTGCTTGGCTCTGTGGAGGTCACCATAAAATAAACACACTCACAGAATTTTAGAACTTTCCGGTCAATTCTTAGAAGATTGACAACAAAATAGGTTTTTTTCCCTTTCATTGTACTTACTTATTTAAAGGTCGATTCCAAATGATGTTCCTCCATGAGAATAATTTCTGGAACCATTCGTTCCACCCCGGTTCCATGGCTGCCAGTTCTCAGCAACATCACCCCGCCAGATATTCGTCGGGATGCGGCATCATCTAAGTTCATTTCCCATGTCTACGCTCGACCGGACCTGCCAATATACGCGGATATCTTCGCCCACCCTGTCCAACGCTTGACATCTCCTCACCCAATCTGGTCCCCTACGCCTACACTGAACTTCTCTGTTCCAGACTCTTGGAAACAGAGTTGGCAGTCAGCTGAGGTCAAGAACAAACACCTCATCACAGACCCCTGCAAGCGTCAACCCGGCTTTGACCTAGCACGTTATGATGGGGCCCTCCTCCATCGCTATCGAACAGGCCATGGCCGGTGCGCCGCTATGTTCCATCGCTGGGGAGCCAGAGACGACCCGAACTGCCCCTGCGGCTCCAGACAGACTATGACCCACATAGTCAACGACTGCCACCTCTCCAGATTCAAAGGAGGCCTCGAAACTTGACATCAGGCTCAACCTGACGCTGTTGACTGGCTATGGAAGAAGGGCAAATGCTAGAAGAAGAAGAATTTAAAGGTGAATTAACACTCTCTCTTATTCTGTCTCCACCAGCCTTTTGACAAATTTTTTTGACAACTCCATGAAAGATGACATGCTACCTTTAAAGTCTTAGACTCCAGAAACAGGAAGATCAGATGGGCTGCGAACTGGGGGGGGGGGGGGGGTTAGATAAAAGGGGAAGAGCATGGGAGGAGGAGCAGAGAGGAAGCAGGGGGGGGAGTGTCCAGAGGAGTGGGGGTGGGGACACAGCCCTGGGGAGCCAGGAGAAAGGGAGGAACCAGGTAGGGAGGGGGCAGGTGGGGAGAGAGGAGACCGGTAGGGAAGCCCTGTGGGCTGCGCTGTGGGAGGCCCAGGCTGTGCTTGCTGGGCGAGACTGACCATGAGCCTCCACGGAATAACGGAGTCAGAATTACACACGTGAGGGGTTATTGCTTAGTGGTGATTTTTTTTTTTCCTTTAACCACACTTAAGAGGAAACCAAAGACCAGAGCCCTGGGGAGGGGAGGGAGGGCGTGCAGGGGGTCATATGTTCTGCGCGAGCTCTGGTTCAGATCCTTTCTCCCGGGTCATGCCTGCCACACCAGGCCGCGCGAAGACAGTCCCCCCACCCTCGTGAAAAGGGACACAGGACACAGGCGCCAGCTGACAGCAGGTCTGCCCTGACAGAGACCCCTCTGGGCCTTGGCAGCTATGCTGCTTCACAAGCCTCACTTCCCCAAACTGCTTCCTTCCTCCCCAGCAGGGCTCTGCTGTAACCTTGAGGCCACCCTTCCTTCTCCACCTGAAGAGGCAAAGCTGGGTCAGGGACCCCTCTGCCCTTCCTCCTCTGTCCTTGCATTTTTTTTTTCTCCTTCAAAACTCATCCTTCTGCTTTTATTTTCCCACTGTGGATCTTTGCTGATACTTTTTTTTTTTTTTTTTTTTACCAAGTTAGAGATTCAAGATAAAAAAATTAAATAAAATTTCATCCCCTCGGACCTCAGAGTCGAAGCAGGAAGAGTCGAGGGCAAATACTTGGTTCACTTGGCCTTGGAGAATGATCTGTGAGCGGGGCCAGGTGGTGGCGCACCTGGTTAAGGGCACATCCCAGTGCACAAGGACAGGGCACGTGGGTGCTTCAATATCTTCTCCTTCTGCGGAGGTGGGGGTGTGGGGGAAGGAGGGGACACGCTTCACGGGTGGTGAAGCAGGGCTGCAGGCGTCTCTCTATCTCTCTCCCTCTCTCCTCTCCCTCAATAACTCTGTCTCTACCCAATAATAAATACAGATCAAAATTTCAAAGAATTTGAAACACAAAGAAAGAATGATTCAGGCCTGGGGTTGCAGGCAGGGGTCTGTAGACAGCAAATCACATTAGCCGAGAGCTTCGAGCCTGGAGCTTGAACGACCCTCTGGTGCAAGCCAAGGATCAGATAGGTCACTGCCTGCCGGCTTCACTGGACAAAGCTCTGACACGCTCTGGGCCAGTCCGACAACAGCTGCCTCTGGGGTGCTTCTTGGTGACCCCACCCCTGGGGCTCCTGGATTCTAGTTTCAAGGGACAAAAGTGTCACTGATGGCAGGAAATTCCCTCTAGGCCCCAGGCCCTTGTCTGGCCGACCTCACTGACAGCAGGCTGAGTGATAGACCAGAGCACAGGGAATCACACTGGCATGGAGATTCCTCAGCCAGAGAGTCTGAAGTCCTTGTGACCAGTGAGGATATGAATGTATCCTGAGCTAAGGGAGAGAGAGGATGGGCCTCTGAGGCTTGGAGGGAGGCATGAGGGGGTCCCATGTGACTGGAGAGGGTGATTCTCCGGACAAAGACCTGATGCTCGACATTAGATGTGCACCCTGCTTTATAGAAAGGCTTCTGCAGGGGCCCAGGCGGTAGCACAGTGGGTTAAGTGCAAGGACCGGCGTAAGGATCCCTGTTCGAGCCTCCGGCTCCCCACCTGCAGGGGAGTCGCTTCACAGGCGGTGAAGCAGGTCTGCAGGTGTCTGTCTTTCTCTCCCCCTCTCTGTCTTCCCCTCCTCTCTCCATTTCTCTCTGTCCTATCCAACAACAAATAGCATCAACAACAACAATAATAACCACAACAAGGCTACAACAAGGGCAACACAAGGGGAAAAAAATGGCCTCCAGGAGCAGTGGATTCATGGTGCAGGCACTGAGCCCCAGCAATAACCCTGGAGGCAAAAAAAAAAAAAAAAAAGAAAGAAAGAAAGAAAGAAAGAAAGAAAGGCTTCTGCAATAAACTAAAGAAGTTGCTTTTGAGGTGGGGGACAGTGGGTGGTGGGGGGCCTGGTTGAGCGCACATAGGAAGCACAAGGTCCTTGAAACACAAGGACCCTTGCAGGGACCTAGGTTCAAGTCCCCTCTCACCTCAACTGCTGGGGTGGGGGTGGATTTCACAAGCTGTGAAGAAAGTCTGCAGGTCTCTTTCTCTCTCTCTCCCCCCCCTCAATTTCTCTCTGTCTAGCCAATAAAGTAGGAAAAATGGCCACCAGGAGATGTGGAATTCATAGTGCAGACCTCAGTGATAACCTTGGAGGCAAAAAAAAAAATGTTGCTTTTGGTAAAAATCCAAATTCTGGTTCATATCCTCAGTTTTTATTCTCCTAGATAAGGACTGGTGCGATTTTCTCCTGAGCCTCTAGGGCTTCTCTTAACCTCAGCTCGAAAAAAAAAAAATGCACCCGCCAAAGTCATATGTCCTGAGAACTTCTGTTCTGGATATCTTACAACCTGCGGAAGACTATTTTTCAAGACTTGAAGCCTGAAAGGAGCTGTGCTGTTGGATATCAATTTGGGTGTTTTTCTCTTAATTTTTTAAAAAATATTTATTTATTTATTCCCCATTTGTTGCCTTAGTTGTCTTCTTGTTGTAGTTATTATTGTTGACGTCGTTGTTGGATAGGACAGAGAGAAGTGGAGAGAGGAGGGGAAGACAGAGAGGGGGGAGAGAAAGACAGACACCTGCAGACCTGCTTCACCGCCTGTGAAGTGACCCCCCTGCAGGTGGGGAGCTGGGGACTTGAACCGGGATCCTTATGCCGGTCCTGCGCTACCGCCTGACTCCCCAATTTTTTTTCTGATCTTTATTTATTGTATAGTGACAGCCAGAAATCAAGAGGGAAGGGGGTGATAGAGATGGAAAGAGACAGAGAGACACCTGCAGCCCTGTTTCACCACTTGTGAAGCTTTCCCCCTGAAGGTGGGACCAAGGTCTCGAACCCAGTTTCTTGAGCAATATAACATGTGCACTCAACCATGTACATTACCACCCAGTCCCTTTTTTCCCCTTTTTCCTTAAAATATTACACCTAGGGAGTCAGGCAGTGGCACACCTAGTTAAGTGCACACACTACAGTGCGCAAGGACCCAGGGTTCAAGCCCCCAGTCCCCACCTGCAGGGGGATGCTTCCCAAGCAGTGAAGCAGGGCTGCAGGTGTCTCTCCATCTCTCTCCCTCTCTGTCTCCTCCACCCCTCTCAATGTCTCTCTGTCTCTGTCCAACAATAAACACATGGAAATGTTAGAAATATATTCAACCTACCTGATGCTGCTTCTTCTTCTAGCGTTTGCCCTTCTTCCGTAGCCTGTCAACAGCGTCAGGTTGAAAGCCGTCAGGAGCTGCTTGTTGCTGGCTTTGAAAGTGACTGGGATCCATGTGGATTCAGTCGGCTAGGAAGGATCGTCAGTTTCCCCAATGAATGGGGACTCACGGGATGCACCACGGGAAGGTCCATCCAATGCATCCCGACCTGATGCTAAGTCACCAAGTGTAGTCAGTCAAGCAATTACTATTTGAACCCAGCTCTGCTCTCTGGGTGAGTGAGCTCAGACTCTTGAGCTTAGAGGTTGAGTCTGTGCCATGTGCTGGCA
>NC_080162.1:2301328-2384260 GCF_950295315.1 Erinaceus europaeus | reverse complement strand
TCACAGAACTGCCCAAGGTGCTATGAGGCTCAGTAAGATGGGAAGAAGTGGCAAGTGCATGCATTATGAACAAAAAGAATAAAGGTACTGGAGACTGGGAGTCACTTGTCTAAAACCTCAACCTAACTTGCTTTTTCAGACAGGGAGCATCAGTATCAGCATTGTGGAAGAAGAAAAAAAAATCCCCAGAAACGTGAAGAAGATACCCAGGTATGAGGACATCCGCTTTCTTTCTCCTAACGCTCGCTCTTCAAGAAATGTGGTTCCCTCAGCATCTCTGGTTTTGACCACCCTTGCTCATTATACACTGGAGTTGGACTAAAGATAGGAGAAACTTATAAACATTAAAGACTAAAAACACTTGACAGCGACCAGTATCTCTAAATAGAAACCATTTCTCAGGTTTTCACCTCCTGCTATCTACACCCAGGGCAAGTTCCCACAGCATTATTTAATTGATTTAACAAGTAGTAATTGTGCTGTTACCAGATATGCTTTAAGACTCTGAAATTTAGGAGCCAGGCACTGGCCCACTTGGTAGAATGAGCGTATTACCATATGCAAGGACCAAGGTTCAAGTCACTGGTTCCCACCTGCCGGGGGCAAGCTTCATAAGGGGTGCAGCAGAGTTGCAGGTGTCTCTTACTCCCTACCCCTCTTTACTTCTCTCTATTCTACCAAATGAAAATAAACAAGCTTTAAAAAAAAATTGAAACGACTCTGGAATTTGAGACTGTTATAAAGATGGTTTAAGTACATATGCACACAGATAGTCCTGTGATTGCAACCATGTATTAGTAGCATGATGGGAAAGGTACCAGGCTGGCTGACCTTCTTCCTGAAAGATGTGTGAACTGAGGAATTAAAGCAAAAGGGGAGGAGGAGAAACAAAGAAGTGAAAAAACCAAGCTGGAGGGCAGATGTGTACAAGGTCCTCAACTGGGACAGGAGAGACAGCTCACCGGGTCAGGCAAAAGCAAACTGACTGGGGTTTAATCCCAAGCAGCACGTGGGAGATGTTATGACACCCAGAGAAGGTCTTGTGCTGTGGTGTCTCTTCCTTTCTGGCTGTGTCCATCTGCGTGAAAACCGCGCAGGAGTGGTGAAGCTGTGCATGTTCAAGGACCCAGAGCCACAGGGAAGCCAGACTGCAATGAACGTGCAGAGCTCAAGAAGCTAAGAAACAAACAGACAAACAAATAGTGAAGCCAGAGTGATGAGAGCAAAAGAGGAAGTGGGAAAAGATGAGGAGAGGCTGGCTTGGACGATGGCACGCCCACTGAGCATACACATCACCATGTGGAGGGCCTGGGTTCAAGCCCCAACTCCACACCAGCAGAGGAAAGCTGCATGAGGTCAAGCAGGTCTGCCTCTCTCGTTCTCTCTCTTCTCTTTCTTCCTCCTTATCACTTTCTCACTACTCAATTCCTATCTGTCCTATCGGATAAAAAAAAAAAAAGAAAGAAAAGAAAAAAGAAAGACACATTGGTGGGGTCATCTGCCCGGGGAGGTCCTGTTCGCACCATGCTAGCATCTTGAACCTGGTGACTGAAAGAAGAGTTAACATATAAAGCCAAACAAATTGTTGACTAATCACGTCGTGCCCCACTAGGGAAAGAGAGAGACAGGCTGGGGGTGTGGATCCACCTGTCAACGCCCATGTTCAGTGGGGAAGCAATGACAGAAGCCAGACCTTCCACCTTCTGCATCCCACAATGACCCTGGGTCCATGCTCCCAGAGGGATAGAGAATGGGAAAGCTATCAGGGGAGGGGATGGGATACAGAGTTCTGGTGATGGGAACTGTGTGGAGTTGTACCCCTCTTATCCTATGGTTTTTGTCAGTGTTTCCTTTTTATAAATAAAAATTAAAAAATAAAATGAAAGAAAGGAAAAAATAATAGAGAGAGGAAAACTGGCCACCATGACTGGTGGATTCATTGTAAAGGCACCAAACCACTGCAATAGCCATGATAATAATTTATATATATATATAATATATTCTAATATTATATATTATTATAACATATGGTATGTAATACATGATATGATAATATATAATGTAGTACATAATATATATTATATATTTATTGTAGATATTTACATTACATTATATCATATCATATTATATATGGGCTGGGTGGTTACATTACATTATATCGTATCATATTATATATGGGCTGGGTGGTTACATTACATTATACCATATCATACTATATCTGAGCACACTGAGTTAAGCGCACATAGTGCTTAAGCACAAAGACCATCATAAGGATTCTGGTTCAAGCCCCTGGCTCCCCACTTGCAGGGGAGTCACTTCACAAGGGGTGAATCAGATCTGCAGGTGTCTTTCTCTCTCCCTCTCTGTCTTCCTTTCCTCTCCCAATTTCTCTCTGTCCCATCGAACAACAACCATTACAACAACAATAACAATGGGGAAAAATGGGTGGCTCCCAGGAGTAGTGGATTTGTAGTGCAGGCACCAAGCCCTAGTCATAATCCTGGAGGGAAAAAAAAAAGACGGAATTAGAGAGTGGCATGGGTTGGTTAATGCTTCAGAGGCTGATAAAGCTGGGAGATTTTATTCTGTAAATAGATAGACATGCACATAAATAATTGAGCATAATTATGATGCATAGAGGTATGTGATATCAGAGAGGTTGTCACTGAGCGAGAGGAATATAATTTAGGCTTGATGGATGAATAGAAGGTTTCTAGGAGAAGAAGAAGAAATGTATGTCCAAGACGGAAGGGAATAGCATGTGGAGATGGTGAGTTTGCTGAGTTGAGTAGCACAGCTGGAAAGGTCTGACCTTGAGTCTCTACTCTGCCATTTACTGTGTGAGCCTGGACCAGCTGTACTCTGAATCGAAATCTAATTTTTTCAGCAAGGTGGAGGCAACAGTAGCACCTATCTCGTATGGTTATAGGCATGATCAAATGAAATCTATTAAAGCTTGGTATGTAGTAAATGTATGATCCGGGGTTCCCCAGAGAAGTAGAACTACTAGGAAATAGAGAGTTGGAGATAAAGATGGTAGAGGTAAGAGCAAGAGATGAAAGCAATCGAAGTATGAGATAAAAGAGAATCCAGAGGTGAAGAGGGAGTTCCACAGAGAGGCAGCTTCAAAACAGAATTACAGGGATTGGCTCGTGTGGCTATGGAAGTTAAGAAATCCGTGATTGTTTCCTGCAAGTTAGACAAACAGAGCATTTGGTGTGATTTTACTGGTTCAGTAATGCAGGACAGAATGTGAGGTGGAGGTGACCCTAGAAGGCCCAGTCTCTGAAAGCCCGAGCTGAGGAGCCTCAGTGTCTGAGAGAAGAGGGTATCTCCACTCAAGCAGAGAAATTTCCTCTTCTACTACTTTGTACTTTTCCAGTCTTCATCTGCTGGGTTAATACCCTACCGCATTGATTTGGGTGACTTTTCTACTGATACAGATGCTAACCTTTTTCAAAAACACTCTCACAGACATACCTAGTGATAATCTTCTACCAACTATCTGGTCATACCTCAGACCAGCCAAACTGACACGTAAAATTAGTCATTACTACCGTTCAGAAATGTTGGCTTACCAGTGGTGTTCATAGCCTAGTCTGTAGAACCTGAGAACATGTTGTGTGGCATAACAAAAGAAAAGTTAATGTCAGATGAATTAAGTGTGTTAACAACTGACCTTCAAATTATATCATACATACTGTCTGGGTTAATCAACCCAATATGAACAGCAGCACTTAGGGGTGGATGGTGACACACCTGGTCTGGCACATGATACCATGCGCAAGGAAACACTTCTGAACACCTGCTCAAGCCACCTGCAGGGGACCTTCATGAGTGACGAAGCAGGGCTGCAAGTGTCTCTCTCCCCTTCCCTCTCTATCTCCCCTTCCCTCTCAATCTCTCTCTGTCCTGTCAAATGAAATAGAAAGGGGAGAAAATTCTTTCACTGAGGAACAGAGAGGCAGGCTAGTCATGAGTGCAATGCTTTCTGAGGAGTCTCCACTTGCTATTGTTGACCTTGCAGATGGATGAGGCTACTAGACAAGGAATGCGGGCAGCTTCTACAAGTAGAAATGATTAAGAACATGAATTTAAGAACAGAATATAGTTGTAATGATGCCAGGCTAGCCTGAGAGTGTTTCTTCCGGGTACGTGCTCTCTGGGTTGGAGAGAATTTGACCGGAGCCAACCTAGGCTGCTGCTTATTCAGCGATGTGGGAGAGGAACCAGGAACTCTTGTGGCTTAGCGGGAATGCAATTCAATGTACTTATTCATCAGAAGTGGCCAGCCGGAAAAGGAAGTGGGTAGGAGAGTGGGTGGAGAGAAGGAAAAGAGCTCAAATTCCATCTAACCAATGGGGATTAAACCAATGCCCTGCAGGCAGGGCAGGTGTTAGGCAAAACGGTGATTATGTAAATAGACCACAGCATCAAGCAATGCAGCAGACCTGGCATAATGAACAACATACTGACACCTGAGTGTCGGCTCAGTGAGGTCCGTTTCAAATTTCTGACCTTTGAAGATAGGTTCTCTAAGATGATACATTAGTGCTGTTTTAAGCCACTAAGTTTGTGGAAATTAAAAAAAAAATGGTGGGGAGATTGATGATTTACTGTCAACGATAAATACAGTGGTTGATACATGAGTAAAACTTTTCAGTTTTCTACATAACACTCTAACCCCTCACCTAGTTCTTTAGCCATCAGGCACCAAAGACCAGGTCCAGAGTCTTTCTTTTACTTTAGTGTAATACACCAAAAACCAGTCCAAGTTCTACTTTGTGTTTTCCCTTCTGTTCTTATTTCTCAACTTCTGTCTGGGAGAGAGATCATCTCATCTTCATTCTTCTCTTTCTGGCTGATCTCACTTCACAGGATTCCTTCAAGCTTCATCCAAGATGAGGCAAAGAAGGTGAATTCATCGTTGTTCATGGCTGAGTACATGGAAAACTTTTGTAGCAATTCTAAGAAGCTTTTGAAGTACTTAATAAATGTTAACTAATGATTCATTTTTCCCTTATTAAATGATAGTCTTTTTATAACTAGAAAGTTGAGGAAGATACACATCTCACTAGTCTCTCAATCTAGGTTCTTTTTTAACTTCAATAGCTACCAACTGTTCTCAAAACAAATACCATACAAAAAGCAGTTCAGAGCACAAATTCTTACTTATTGTGTTATTGTCTGACTTCAAGCAACAGAAACACTCTAATTTAATCAGGAAAGGAATTTGTTGGCAAGATATTGGGTAGTTCCCAGAATGTTATGGTAGGCTAAAGGAGAAGACTTAGAAAATTATCAGGAGTAGAGAAAGCACAAACCAGACAGCACAGCCAAAATGGACATGGTAAGGTTCAGAGCTGCCACTTGACCTTCACTTCCCAGGATACTGAATGCCAGTGCCACACTGCTTCTCTGAACAAACTTAAACTCTGATCTTTGTGATGCTCAAGATTCCAAGTGTCAGACTCTTCTGTGGAGAGGCCTTTTCCAGGGCAAAAACTTTAGAGCTTACCCACTCTGTTGGGCACCAGATAAGGGGGTCTAGAAGGAATGTCCCAGGGCATCAGGAGTGAGCATCCAGGCCTTTCTCTGTGTAAGTAGTAAGAGACATACCAGGGATCACTGGGGGGATGTGTCATGCACAAAACCTGTTTATTGAACAGCGAAGCAGGGTTTATATGGGGTCACAGGAGGAAGTGACATGTGTATACCATATATGGTAAGGAGGAAGGGGTCACAGGAGGAAATGACATGGGTATACCATATATGGTAGGGAAGAAGTGACATGTGTATACTATATATGGTAGAGAGGCAAAGGGTCTCAGGGAAGGTCAGGACTTTTCCAGTAATTGTTGAGCAAAAGGTTTAATTGGTTAAAGGAATGAGGAAGCAAGGTTATCAGTAACCAGCAGCCAAAGCAGGGTCCTGAGGACAGAGAGAAGATAGATCAGATATGATCAAAGGAATGGAATGGGTGGGGAAGTATGGAGGGGACTTTCAGGCAAAACAATGACTATGTAGATAATAAGGGAATGAACTATTGTGAGGCAGGGAGGCTGAGAGGCGGGGAAGATCCTGGAGGCTGTGTCCTCCCTTGCTCGACCTCTTAGTAAAGAGAGACTGATAGGATTGGCTCTGCCCCTCAGGCCCTCACTTTTCAATGAGGGGTCCTGCCAAGCTCTACCATATCCTCACAATTCCCTACACCAAACCCTGGGAAAAATGGGCACAATTCTGATGGAGGAACATTAGCCCCTCTGGCTTCCATAAAGACACATGAAATAAGATGTTGGAGCTCAAACAATCCCCAAATTATAGGATCCTAGATCTCTGTCTGTTTGAGCTACTATTATCAAAATACTATGGACTGAATGACTTTTTTTTTTCTTTTTTTGCCTCCAAGGTGATTGCTAGGGCTTGGTGCCTGCACTATGAATCCACCCCTTCTAGAGGCCTATACTTTCCATTTTTGTTGCCCTTGTTGTTGTATGTATTGTTATTGTTGTCATTGGATAGGACAGGGAGAAACTGAGAGAAGAGGGGAAGACGGGGGGTGGGGGAGAGAAAGATAGACACCTGCAGACCTGCTTCAGCACTTGTGAAGTGACCCCCCTGCAGGTGGGGAGCCAGAGGCTCGAACCGGGATCCTTGGGCTGTTCCTTGTGCTTTGCACCATGTGTGCTTAACCCACTGCCCTACTGCCCACCTCCCCTTTTTAAAATTTTTATTTATGAAATGGAAACATTGACAAGACCATAGGATAAGAGAGGTACAACACCATACTATTCCTACACCCAGAACTCCGTATCCCACCCTCTTCCCTGATAGCTTTCCTATTCTTTATCCCTCTGGGAGTATGGACCCAGGGTCATTATGGGGAGCAGAAGATGGGAGTTCTGGCTTCTGTAATTGCTTCTCCACTGAACATGGACATTGGCAGGTGGATCCACACTCCCAGCCTCTCTCTCTCTTTTTCTAGTGGGGCTGGGCTCTGGGGAAGTGGGGCTCCAGGACACATTGGTGGGGTCGCCTGCCCAGTGAAGTCTAGCTGGTATCATAGTAGTGTCTGGAACCTGGTGGCTGATAAAGAGTTAACATATAGAGCTGGGAGTCACGTTGTAGCGCAGTGGGTTAAGCACAGGTGGTGCAAAGCACAAGGACTGGCATAAAGATCCCGGTCCGAGCCCTGGCTCCCCACCTGCAGGGGAGTCACTTCACAAGCGGTGAAGCAGGTCTGCAGGTGTCTGTCTTTCTCTCCCCTTCTCTGTCTTCCCCTCCTCTCTCCATTTATCTCTGTCCTATTCAACAACAACAGCGACAACAATAATAACTACAACAATAAAAAAACAAGGGCAACATAAGGGAATAAATTAAATAAATATTAAAAAATATATAGAGCCAAACAAATTGTTGATTAATCATGAACCTAAAGGCTGGAATATTTCAGATAAAGATTTAAGGTCTCCATTTTGGAAAAAGCTAGTAGGTCTATTTTAGGTATATTCCAAGGGGCCCATGGCTTTTCTAGTTTTTGCCTGAACCTGATAGCTAACCCAAGTTATTATCTTGGGAGATGCTGTCATGGCTGGCAAAAGGGCTAGAGATCTGGAAAGAGTATCTCCCAAATATGGGAAAAGTATATAAATATTATCAACTGCAAACCCCATCGATTTGATCTGATCTGTGACCCATATTCAGCTTAGAAGCCTATGTACCCTCTGCATACCTTTAGGTCTGAGCTCCCATTCTGTGATCATGAGTAAGAACTTTCTAAGTCACACCAATTTCAGGACCCTTCTTCCTTCCTCAAGTGGTAGATAAAGTATGTTATCCAACCTCCTTTTGGAGGATGGAACAGTCCCTACCATTGTTAATCCACATTGGGTACAAGGTCCTATGAGGGCCCATAAAGGGGTCCATTATGTTGTTCCTGATGGAGATGACCAGTTACAATGGAGAGAAGGATCTGTTTGAAGACTAGGCACATCATGTTTGTGTGGGAATCCCAGGACTCCTTGACTAGGGCCCCAGCTGATGGAGTGGCCTGATAGTGACTAAAGAGAGATGGCTTGTATTTTTTCTTTTGCTACCAGGGTTATGACTAGTGTTTGATGCCAGCTCTATGAATCCACTGCTCCCAGTGGCCATTCCCTCCATTTATATTATACTTGATAGGAAAAATAATTAAGAGGCAAGGGAGAGATAGAGAGGAGGAAAAACAGACAGACACTTGCAGACCTGCTTCATCGCTCATGAAGCTTTCTCTAAGCATGTGGGGAGCTGGTGCTTAACCAGGTGTCCCACCACCTGACCCCTGGATTATACGACTTATAAACAACAAAAATTTATTTACCACAGTTGCAGAGGGTGGAAAGTGCAAGGTCAAATCACTGACAGATCTAGCGTCTATTGAGAACCTGCTTTTCTAGATTATAGACACCTATTTCTCTTCCTTCCTTCCTTCCTTCCTTCCTTCCTTCCTTCCTTCCTTCCTCTCTCTCTTTCTTTCTTTCATTGATAAAGACAGAGAAATTGATAGGAAACGGGGAGACAGGGAGGGAGAGAGAAAGAGACACCTACAGCATTTCTTCACCTCTGCTGAAGCTCCCCCTTGCTGCAGGTGAAGACCAGGGCTTTGCTCATGATGTTGTGTGCATTCTACTGGCTGAATAATTGCCTGGCCCTCAGGATGCCCATTTTCTGAACGTGTTTTCATGTGACTGTAGAGTCAAGGGAACTTCCTGGAACTTCTTTTATGAGGAAACTAATTACATTCATGGAGGTTCTGCTTTCACACGCTAACCATCTTCCAAAGTCCCTATCTCCAACATGTATTATATTAAAGATTATATTCAAAGATACGAATCTGGGGAGACACAGCTATTTGTTCTAAGGCACCAACCTTCCATTTTCCTGTCCATATATTTTAATAAGAATCTACTCATTCTACCCAAAATCTATGTTGACTCCAACTATGAAGAGCTACAGAGTTTTCTGGACATGAGAAAATACGTGCCTATTTTTGTCCCTTTTGTCTAAATGCAAACCCTCCTTAGCAGCTTTGTGACTGTCTTCTTCCTCTTGAATACCTTGTGTGTAATCTTGGATCTGTTCCTTCCATGTCCATTTCTTTGTTTCCCCTGTCCTGTAGTCTACTGGATATATTACCACCTTGCTATATATGTCTTCTGGACCTATCACTGAGTTGGGTCAGTGGCAGAAGATATCATGGCAGGAAGAAGAGAGGAAACTAGTCTTTATCTTCTCTCTCTGGGCAATGTCTCTCACCCCAGTTGGGTTTCTTCCATGTTCCTCTCTTTCTGGATATCTGGCTAAAGTATTGACTTGTGATACGTGCCCTGGACCCAGAGCTTTATCGATAGGAACTCCTTTTTTATAATTTTTTATTTCTAAAATAGAAATATTGATAAGACTACGGGATAAGAAGGTACATTTCCACACAATGCCCACCCCCAGAGCTCCATATCCCATCCCCTCCCTTGATAATCTTCCCCATTGTTTATTCTTCTGGGAGTGTGGACCCAAGATCATTATGAGGTGCAGAAGGTAGAAGGTCTGGCTTCTGTAATTGCTTCCCTGTTGAACATGGGTGTTGGCAGGTGGATCCATACTCCCAGCCTGTTTCTCTCTTTCCCTAGTGGGGCTGGGATCTGGGGAGGTGGGGCTCTTACCTCCTAATATATGTCACCCAATCACTCCAAAGCTAACTGTGTCAGACATAGTAAGGACCACAAAAGCTGAATAATGGCAAGAGACTGGCATACTTTAACGATGACTCCTTAGTCACTATCAGGCCACCCCATAACCTGGGGCCCTAGTCAGGTGGCCCCAGGGTTCCCACACTGATATGATGGGCATAGACCTCTAACAGATCCCTATCACCACTGTCACTGCTCATCTCCATCAGGAACAACACAATAGACCCCTTTGTGGACCCCCATGGGAACTTGCCCTCAATGTGGATCAACAATGGCAGGGAATGCTCCATTCTCCAAAGGGAGATTGGACAATGTACTCTATCTTCCATCTGAGGAAGATGGTTCCTGAAATTAGTGCAGCCTGGAATGTTCCTAGCTATGACCAAAGAATTTTAACTTAGACCTACAAGGACGCAGAGGTTACATAGGCTCCTGTGCTGAATATGAGCAACCCCTTTTAGTCCCTCTAGCTTTGTGATGAGGACACTGTGCTTCCTGATGTAGCTGATCTTTAAGTTGCCTCCCTGTTTTGCTTGAATTCTTAGCGCTTTTCTAGTCTGGTTATTGGTTGGTTCTATGGAACAACTTCCCCCCAAAACTGAGTGACTTCAAACAAGTCTTTTGTGGGTCAGGGACTGAGTACAAGGCATGGTGACCCAGTTTGTCTCTTGTATGCTTTATCAGCCTTCAGTTGGGACAACTCAAAGATCAGGGTGTCTCGGGAGTCAGGTGGTAGTGCAGCGGGTTAAGCGCACATAGCGCAAGGCAAGGACCGGCTTAGGATCCCAGTTGGAGCCCTCGGCTCCCCACCTGCAGAGGAGTCGCTTCACCATCTGTGAAGCAGGTCTGTAGGTGTCTATCTTTCTCTCCCCCTCTCTGTTTCCCTCACCTCTCTTCATTTCTCTCTGTCCTATCCAATAACGACGACATCAATAATAACTACAACAATAAAATAAAACAAGGGCAAAAAAGGGGAATAAATAAATAAATATTAAGAGAAAAAAAGATCAGGGTGTCCTGACACCTGGAGACGGCGGATCATCCAGAGGTTAATTACGCATGTCTCCTCCTGGGCTGGGGTGACTCAAAGAGCAGGACTGGCGACCAGAACGCCCACACGTAACCACATCCTCACAGTATGACAGCTTCAGAGCTGTTCGTTCTCTTGCGTGGTGGTTCAGGGCTCTGAGTGAATGCATCCCCTCCAGCAACAAGCAGAAAACACTCATCTGTGCCCTAATTTTTGAAGTCACAGAGTCGTCTTCTTTCTACTCTGGTAGTTAAAATAATTACACACTCATCCAATTTCATACTGGGATAGGCAGGGATGTAGATAACACACGTCAAGGAAGAAAATGTTTAAGAATCTTGCGGTTCTATTTTTAAGTCCGCCCTACCTGGGTTCCCAGTTGACTTCTCATATCAAACTGTTCCATGTTTCTTACATAAAATGGTTTTCTGTTTTCCTAGCTGAGCCTTGAACATGCAGTTACATTGTTATTCGCTCTATTAAAATTCCTCGAATTCCTCTGATTAGAATTGGTTGCTCCCACATTTGTGCTCTCATGACTCACCAGAACGCGTGGATACACTGTTCTGGCCCCTTGCATGTTTCCTTCCTTCACTAACCCGTAGACTGAGCTACACCTGTCTCTGTTTCTCTCTCCTCACAGCACATGCCTGGTACAAGGTGGATGGTGACGCATGTCCATTAACGCATGTCTTTAACTGCACTGATCCCCAAAGCATTTTGTGTTCGACATCTGCTGAGAATTGATTGGAAACCTCCACACACTTTGCAAAGATGTTGGCCCCTGAGACAAGCAAAGGCCATGGACACAAATGCCAGCAGGGCCTGGAGTAGAAATGAGTGACGCGGGCAGTTCTGAGTACAGCAGGGCATGGGTGGGCTGGACTAGGACAAGTGAGGACTTTACCTACCCAGCCCCCAACACAGAACCACTCATGTTGTCAGCGAGTGGAAATGTGACTCAGTGTTCCAAAACCTTACAAGTCAGAATCTTGACTTTTGAAAAAGTTAACAATAATCTCTTGATTTTTCAAATACTGTCAAGTGATGTAGACACTGAAAAACTTGTGTGGGCCAGCACTCTGCAAGCCAGAGCAAACAGAACCCAGGCTGGATTTGGCTGGGGCCACTCATTTCTGTCCTCTGATTTATAACTCTCTGGGGATGATCCAGAGAACAGATAACTTCATTAACCCGCACTTATTCACTTGAGGTCATCAAACTGAAAACAAAATTTCCATGTTTTAAAAACAATTTATTAGTGATTTAATAATGATTAATAAGACTGTAAGATAACAGGAGTACAATTCCACATAGTTCCCACCACGAGAGCTCCGGTGTCCCCTCCCCTCCATTGGAAGCTTCCCTATTCTTTATCCCTCTGGGAGTCGGGACCAAAATTTTTTATAAGGAGCAGAAAGTGGGAGTTCTGGATTCTGTAATTGCTTCTCCACTGGACATGGGTGTTGGCAGGTGGATCCACACCCCCAGCCTGTGTCTGTCTGTCCCTAGTGGGGCAGGGTTCTGGGGAGGGGAGGCTCCAGGACACATGGGTGAGGTTGTCTGTCTTGAAATGTCAGCATAGTAGCATCTGAAGCTTGGTGGCTGAAAGGCAGCAAGATATAAATCAGGACAAAGTGTTTAGTGAACAGGAACGAAAAGGTAGGAATAGAGCCGATGAGGACAGGGATCTTAGGGTAGAAAGAAGTGAGAACGTCTTTTGTAGGAACGTTCCTAGGGACCTATATAGAAGCACAATGTATGAAACAAGGATACTGGTCTGACTAGCTGTACCTTTTAACTTAACAAAACAGGCAATAATGTAATAAACTACACTTGAACTTGTCCAGCGTGCTTTGTTATGCCAACCTAGTTGTTCTCCAATCTATAAGCCGAAGAAAAATAAAGGCCCCGTAGTTTTATCTTTCATGTCTTGTGTGGGCCAGTGACAAAAATGCTTTATTTGGATTTATATGTTAATTCTTCTTTCAACCACCAGGTTCCAGATGCTACCATGATGCCAACCAGACTTCCCTGGACAGACGACCCCACCAATGTGTCCTGGAGCTCTGATTCCCCAGAGCCCTGCCCCACCAGGAAAAGAGAGAGACAGACTGGGAGTATGGATTCACCTGCCAACACCCATGTTCAGTGGAGAAGCAGTTACAGAAGCCAGACCTTCCACCTTCTGCATCCCACAATGACCCTGGGTCCATGCTCCCAGAGGGATAAAGAATAGGAAAGCTATCAGGGGAGGGGGTTACAGATACAGAGTTCTGGTGGTGGGAATTGTGTAGAGTTGTATCCCTCTTATTCTATGTTTTTTGTCAGTGTTCCTTTTTATAAATAAAATTATATATAAATTAATTTATTAATTAAATATTGTGTGGTCCAGGAGGTTGTGCAGTGGCTAAGGCACTAGATTCTCAAGCGTGAGGTCCTCAGTTCAATCCCTGGCAGCACGTGTACCAGAGTGATGTCTGGTTCTTTCTCTCTCTCCTAACTTTCTCATTAACGAATGAATAAAATCTTTAAAAAAATAAATAAAAATAAATTAAATATTCCCTTTGCAAAAAAAAAAGCTTGTGTTTTCAGGGAGAAGATACCAGCTGCTATCATAAGACAGAGTCACTCTTCCAGGAGCTCCCAGCCCTCCTAAATATAACTGGCAGGCTGCCTAAAAAATTATTAGTGATTTAGTATTGATTTACAAAATTACAAGATAACAGGAGTATGACTCCGTACCTTTCCCACCACCAGAGTTCTGTGTCTCTTCTCCCTCCACTAGAAGCTACAGCAGTTCTTCAAGGCTACAGATATGAATTGACTATTATTTCTACTGCTATTTGTCTCTACTTGCCTATTTATTTACCTATTATTCCATCTTCTCTTCCTTTCCCAGTCACACATACACCTATTACTACATGCAAATGTCCCTCCCTTTCTCCTCTCCTCCCTCTCCAGGTGCTGATGGATTCGGAGTTCAGAGCCCCATGGTCATCTTCCCCTGACATTTCTCCCCCTCTGGGAGTGTGGAAAAAATATACACCAATATACATAAAGCTGGAATAAAGTGATTCATTCTAATGTTTGACTTTTTTTTTTTACTTCACTTTGTGTGTGGAGAAGATCATCATGAAACTTGACTCCTGGGAATAGGGTGGTAGCACAGCGGGTTAAGTACACGTGGTGGTGTGAAGTGCAAGGACCGGCATAAGGATCCCGGTTCCAGCCCCCGGCTCCCCACCTGCAGGAAAGTCGCTTCACAGGCGGTGAAGCAGGT
The DNA here is from genome assembly GCF_950295315.1 of Erinaceus europaeus. Lineage (NCBI taxonomy): Eukaryota > Metazoa > Chordata > Mammalia > Eulipotyphla > Erinaceidae > Erinaceus > Erinaceus europaeus. Next base: position 2,370,222 of record NC_080162.1, on the reverse strand, counting down.
CTGCGGGTGTCTGTCTTTCTCTCCCCCTCTCTGTCTTCCCCTCCTTTCTCCATGTCTCTCTGTCCTATCCAACATCAACAGCGGCAATAACAACAGTAATAACTACAATAATAAAAGCAATAAGGGAAACAAAAGGGAATAAATAAATAAATATTAAAAAAACAACTTAACTCCCTGATCCCCAGGTGCGGACTGGTTCACTCCCTATTAAGCCCTGTGAAATCACCGGGGTGGGTCATCACCTAACCTTGCTTCCTTGCCTCCTCTCGAAGGCTCACCTTTCCACAGAATACTGAAGCATGTCAGGCAATTGGCAAGACAGGTCTATTTACCCTACAGTGAGTGTCTTTTCCCAAGTGTATCCATTCTCATCTCAGCAGAGATGAAGTCGCTAGTCCCCAGCCATTAGAAACAAATTAATGTCTGAGTTTATCAAGCAACTGCCTGTCGGTTTTCCAACCTACCCACGAGTTTCTCGCTTCCCTTTTTCTGCCAGGCCTCGACCCAGCTCTACTTCCTGCTTCTCAGTCTTGTTATGTCTTGTCTCTACCGCATCCCCACCCTGGCATACAGTAGGTCCGCACATTTGCTGAACGGCTTACTTGCACCCAGCCTACTTGTGCTGACAGAAAGTTCAGAGGTTTCTCCAGACTGTCAATCAGAAAGCTAGATTTTGCAACAATTCCTGGAAGAAGGAACGCTTTTGTTTTTGTGGGTGTGAGTCCAGCTTCTCACACAGACTTACACACTTGTGTTGATTTTGCAAACTCAGCAAACAGCAGGACTTTGAATACACACAGCAGGCCAGAGGTCATGGCCGTGGGTCTGGGGACCACAGCTTTCCATCTTAATTTGCCGATAAGCCCTGTTCCTTTAAGGCCCCGCAGGTCTCGTCCCTGTTCTACACAACCCTTTGGGATCAGCCTTCAGAGTCTTGGTGAGTTGCTGCCTATTCTGCTGAGCACTGTATCTCATCCTTTGTGGCTGAACCTCTCTGGGCAATTGTCTCTCTTACTGGGCGATAGTTACCTCGCTATGGGACTGAGCCTTCTTCACTCTTTCATACACAGTTCCTGACAAGTACGTATATATGAATGACTGTTGTGTGAATGTAATTCCACAGGTCACTTTGTAAGTCTATGCTCCACAGAACACAGAGACTCAAGACCCTAGATAAACACTTCTGAGACCCAACGACTTGTTGGTATGAACGATTTCAGTGAAGACAATATTCGCAGGCGTCTAAAGGCAAGGTCTTTAGCTCCAGAACTCAATCCTCTAGGGCCTGCATCTACAATACTAAAGTCCTGAGACTGCAGTTAATTTTCCTGGAGCTGTGACCTTATCTAATTTTGCTGCTGATAAAAGTGGTGCTTAGCAAAACATGCGGAAAAAGGCGCAGGGCAGCCAACTCGAGCAATTTCCATACTTTCTGCTCTAAAGTCTAGGCTGTGGGTGAGATTGACTCACTGCATTTCAGAACCTCAGCCACAACCCAGGCCTGTCTCTGGGGTAGGAGTTAAGCTCTCAGATGCTCTCAGAATTGCTTCATAAGTCTCTGACTTTGACAAGACAGTGACGATCTGCCCTTGTCCTGCCCAGTCCCTGAGGGGAATGCTAGAAGCAGCAGTACACTCACATAAGATTAGAAGGAGCATAATGCCAAGGCCAAACTGGAAAGACTTTTCTGAGATTATCCTCACTGAGCCCAGGGGTGGGAACAAGGGACAGAGAGCCAGATGGGCTGCTGGGGTGGGCACTAGGGCATTTGTTTCCATAGAAATGTTTCTATAGGAGGGGCCTGTAGGGCTTGCGGAAGTTGGCAGTAGTCTTGTCCTAAGCCATGCGGTGCCCTGTGACAATGTTCCCATTGCTTTTTTTATTCCCAAGGGAATGTCCTAGTAGCTGTCCTCTCTGCAGGGCATGACACTCTGAAATCAGGATGGAGACTTCAGAATTCCAAGCAAGGTTTCTGCCTTCCCAGGAACACAGGGCCTTGACATCTGCCTCCTGTGAGGACTGAGATGAATGAATAAGGAGCTGGCTTTCGGTGCCCCCTGGCACTTTTCTGCCCCCTCCTCCTCTCTCTTAGATCTAGTCTGTCCCCTGGTGCTTGGCCCCCAGCCAGTTGTCAAGGAAACTTTGGTGAGGTGCTAGGTGGTAAGAACTCTAGAGCTATTGATTCTGGCAGGAGTTGGTTTAAGTTAAAGTTTTGTGATTCTATCAAAAGTCACTCATAAATCATCAACTGTGACATAAAAGGAATAGTTCTGCATTGCTTATGAATCTTTTCTAGTGTAAGTAAATATACTTACGCTTTTAATGCCTGTGTGATGTTTGTGTGTTTTTTCCACATCACACACATTTTCTTCCTTTTTTAAAATTTATTTAAGAAAGGAGACATTAACAAAATCATAGGATGGGGGGATACAATTCCACACAATTCCCACCACCCAATCTCCATATCCTATCCCCTCCCGAATAGCTTTACCATTCTCCATCCTTTTGGGAGCATGGACCCAGGGTCACTGTGGGATGCAGAAGGTGGAAGGTCTGGCTTCTGTAATTGCTTCCCCGCTGAACATAGGTGTTGACAGATTGATCCTTACTCCCAGCCTGTCTCTCTCTTTCCCTAGTGGGGCAGGGCTCTGGGGAAGCTGAGCTCCAGGACACATTGGTGGGGTCTTCAGTCCAGGGAAGCCTGGCTGGCATCCTGATGGCATCTGGAACCTGGTGGCTGAAAAGAGAGTTAACATACAAAGTGAAACAAATTGTTGAAGAATCATGGACCTAAAGGCTGGAATAGTGGAGATGAAGTGTTGGGGGGGGGTACTCTCTGCAAACTCTAGTGTACTACTGCTTTCAGGTATATATTTTGCCCTAGTTTATGGATATGATTACACACATTTTATTCACAATCCTGAAGGGCCCACTTTTATTTTCATGGCAGTTTGGAGATGCTGTTTGCTTCACCTGCCTGTTTCCCCTCCTCCTCCAGCCTCTTCTTTTATTTTTGCCCCAGGATTATCACTGGGTCTAGGTGCTGGAACTATGGTTCCACTCACTGCCCTTGGCAGACATTTTTTTTTCCCTATTTTATTGGATAGGACAGAGAAATTGTGAGAGTGTTGTTTTTGATGGGCTATGTTGTTTTCGCCGGGCTGGCTTCACGGGCGGGTAACAAACGACCAGGGACTCATGGCTTTGTTTGAACAACTCATGGGTTGTTCTTCTAGTGTTTGCCCTTCTTCCGTAGCCAGTCAACAGCGTCAGGTTGAGCCTGATGTAAAGTTTCAAGACCTCCTTTGAATCTGGAGAGGTGGCAGTCATTGACTATGTGGGTCATAGTCTGTCTGTAGCCGCAGGGGCAGTTTGGGTCGTCTCTGGCTCCCCAGTGATGGAACATAGCGGTGCACCGGCCATGGCCTGTTCAATAGCGATTGAGGAGGGCCCAATCATAACGTGCTAGGTCAAAGCCGGGTTGACGCTTGCAGGGGTCTGTGATGAGGTGTTTGTTCTTGACCTCAGCTGACTGCCAACTCTGTTTCCAAGAGTCTGGAACAGAGAAGTTCAGTGTAGGCGTAGGGGACCAGATTGGGTGACGAGACGTCAAGTGTTGGACAGGGTGGGCGAAGATATCCGCGTATATTGGCAGGTCCGGTCGAGCGTAGACATGGGAAATGAACATAGATGATGCCGCATCCCGATGAATATCTGGCGGGGCAATGTTGCTAAGAACTGGCAGCCATGGAACCGGGGTGGAACGGATGGTTCCAGAAATTATCCTCATGGAGGAATATAATTTGGAATCGACCAAGTGGACATGGGGGCTACGGAACCATACTGCCGTGAAATAGCATAATGCCAGAGATGATGATCGTAGTGTGGAAGCGCTCGCGCCCCATGAGGAGCTGGCCAGTCTTGCAATGATGTGATTCCTCACGCCCACCTTTGCTGCAGTTTTTATGAGATGTTCGTGAAATGACAGAGTGCGATCGAGAGTAACGCCAAGATAGACTGGCTGGACTTCATGCCGGATTCTTGTATCGCCAAGCTGCACATTAAGCTCATGCGAGGCCGAGGCATGGTGTAGATGGAAAACAGATGGTACCGTTTTTGCAGTGCTAGGGATTAGTTGCCATTTTTTACAGTAATCAGATATCAGAGACATGTCTTTCGTGAGTGTTTCCTCGAGGATGTCGAACTTGCATGCCTGAGTTGCACAGCAGATGTCATCGGCGTAGATGAACTTCCTTGAAGAAGTTTCTGGGAGGTCATTGATGTAAATATTAAATAGTGTAGGAGCCAGAACAGAGCCCTGGGGGAGGCCACTTGAGACAAGTCTCCATCTGCTGGGTTGTACGCAGTATCTCTTTATTCATGCAGGACGCAGCACAATCTAAGACGAGCTAAGCTAAACTCAAGTTAAAGTACCCTAAAACTCACAATGCTGTCTTTATATATACTTGCCAAGTAGGGTGGAAACAGGATGTGACATAGAGAGGGTGGAGAGAAAAGTGACTGGTGAAAATCAGAGTGCGACAAGGAGGGGGCAGAGCAGGCGAGAACCCTATCACTGAACCACCAATGCCCTGGAGTGCTTTATGTAAATGTAAAAGTGATTTATGTAAATAGACCAAAGCTTTGAATGGGATTAAATCTATATCTATACAGGCATATGGTTAAGCAGAAGCCAGGGGGAGCTGGCATACTATCCAACATGAGAGGAGGGGAAAGTAGAGAAAGAGAGAAAGAGAGACATCTGTAGCCCTGCTTCACTACTTGTGAAGCGACCCCCCTGCAGGTGGGGCTCTTCCAGCCCCTTCACCAGGGCAGTGGGTGCCCCTGTGGGAGGGTTATTGTGAGGTCAGGAGTTAAGCCTCCATTGCTACCTCCTCTGTCCCACAGGTGAACGGAATGACAGACGCCAACTTCCTGCTGTGCCAGTCTAAGGTTTTCCCTAGTAATGCAACACTGGGGCCAGGAAAAAGACTGGTATGGGTCAGTCTCCTTTAGGGCAGTTAAACCTGTGACGTGTCAGCTTGGAGACTGAGAAGTTGACTTTTCAGGTAGTGGTGTAGATGTGACAGAGGCACCTAGAGACAAGCACAGAGCAGGAGTGCAGAGGAGGGTAAAGGCGACCTCCTTAGGGCTCAAGTGCATTCCTCCTCCTGGTTTCTGCGAGACGGTTCCCAGGCTCTTCTTAAGTCAACTCCACTTCATTCTTGTCACTTGCAAACAAGTGACCAAACTAATTATAGTAACAGTGATAATACTGACTGGACTGGATGTTTGCTACGTGCCAGAGAGTTCAGTCACATGCACACATTTAATCCCGTTCAACCACCCAATAAGAGATTTTGGAGATGTTCAGAAATTTCCCCAGGGTAACACAACTGTAATGAACTGTGGGCTGGATTTTGAACCCTGAGCTCCTTGGTGCCGTCAACTGTGATCTGAACTATTACCTTATACAGCCTCCCCAAGTAAATATATCATACCAGAAGTGGGATGAGTAGAAAGAAGAACCTCTAAGGTATAAATTTCAGGTGACAAAGAGAAGACATTGTGGTCCAGGAGGTGGCTCAATGGATAAAGCAGTAGACTCTCAAGTATGAGGTCCCAAGTTCAAGCCCAGGCAGCACATGTCCTATCTTCTCATTAGTAGATAAGCCTTTAAAGGAAGAAGGAGGAGGGGGGAGGAGGAAGAGAAGAAGGAGGAGAAGGAGGAGAAGGAGGAGAAGGAGAAGGAGGAGAAGGAGAAGGAGGAGAAGGAGGAGAAGGAGAAGGAGGAGAAGGAGGAGAAGAAGGAGAAGGAGGAGAAGAAGGACAAGGAGAAGGAGGAGAAGGAGGAGAAGGAGGAGAAGGAGAAGGAGAAGGAGGAGAAGAAGGAGAAGGAGGAGAAGAAGGACAAGGAGAAGGAGGAGAAGGAGGGCAAGAAGGAGGAGGAAGAGGAAGAGAAGAAGGAGGAGAAGGAGGAGAAGGAGGAGAAGGAGGAGAAGAAGGACAAGGAGAAGGAGGAGAAGGAGAAGGAGGAGAAGGAGAAGGAGGAGAAGGAGGAGAAGGAGGAGAAGGAGAAGGAGAAGGAGGAGAAGGAGGAGAAGGAGAAGGAGGAGAAGAAGGACAAGGAGAAGGAGAGAAGGAGGGCAAGAAGGAGGAGGAAGAGGAAGAGAAGAAGGAGGAGAAGGAGGAGAAGGAGAAGGAGGAGAAGGAGGAGAAGGAGGAGAAGAAGGAGGAGGAGGGGGAGGAGGGGAGTAGGAGGAAAAGGAGGAGGACAAGGAGAGGAAGGAGGAGATGGAGGAGGAGGAGACATTAAGACAGGAGAAAGTCCACCCCACTCAACTTCCTGCCCAGCCCCGCAGAGACATAGTTGAGTGCCTCTGAGACCTCTCTGTCCTCACTATCAAGCAAGACCTGTGTTGAATTAGCTCCCTGCACACATATGGAGCCCATTTCTGGGTTAGCCACGCTACCTTTGATGCCTACCTTGGTGCCTGAGCCCCTCTCCTTGTGCCTAGAGGATGAAGTCTCCAGCTGTTCACACCACTGATGGCCCTGTGCATGGATTCACCCATCAAGAGTAAGTTAGGACAACAGACCCCTCTGTGGGCCCCCATAGGACCTTGCCCTCAACTTGGATCAACAATGGTAGAGAATGTTCCATCCTCCAAAGGGAGGCTGGACAACATACTCTATGCTCCACCCAAGGAAGATGGATTGATATTGGAGCAGCTTGGAATGTTCCTACTCAGGGCCACAGAATGTGAGCTCATATCTACAGGGATGCAGAGGTCACATAGGCTCCTAAGCTGAACATGGGCCCCAGATCACATCAAATCAATAAAGTTTACAGCCAACAATATTTATACACTTTTCCCATATTTGGGAGCTACTCTCTTCCCAGATCCAGCTTTCTGGTCCTTTTTCCTGCCATGACATCATCTCCTCAGACCATATCAGATTTCAGGCTCAGGCTCAGGGGAGAAAAGAAAAAGAAAAGACACATTGGTGGGGTCTTCAGTCCAGGGAAGCCTGGCCAGCATCCTGATGACATCTGCAACCTGGTGGCTGAAAAGAGAGTTAACATACGAAGCCAAACAAATTGTTGAGCAATCATGGACCCAAAGCTTGGAATAGTGGAGAGGAAGTGTTAGGGGGGTACTCACTGCAAACTCTAGTGTACTTCTGCTTTGCTTCCCCAGAGACCCACCCCACTAGGGAAAGAGAGAGGCTGACTGGGAGTATGGACCAACCAGTCAATGCCCATGTTCAGCGGGGAAGCAATTACAGAAGCCAGACCTTCTACGTTCTGCAACCCACAATGACCCTGGGTCCATGCTCCCAGAGGGATAGAGAATGGGAAGGCTACCATGGGAGGGGGTGGGATATGGAGATTGGGTGGTGGGAAAAAAAAAAAAGAAAAGAACAAAACACTAGTATAGCCACAGGTCCTTTGGTATATAACTAAAATATGGCTACTATCTACAAAATGGAGGACCTCCCAAACTCTTCATCTGCACTATCCCAGCCTTTAGGTTCATGATTAGTCAACAACTTCTTTGGCTTTATATATTAACTTTCTTTTCGGCCACCAGGCTCCAGATGCTACCATGATGCCTACCAGACTTCCCATGACAGACAACCCCACCAATGTGTCCTGAAGCCCCGCTTACCCAGAGCCCTGCCCCACTAGGGAAAGAGAGAGACAGGCTGGGAGTATGGATCCACCTGGCAAAGCCCATGTTCAGTGGGGAAACAATTACAAAAGCCACACCTTCCACCTTCTGCATCCCACAATGACCCTGGGTCCATGCTCCCAGAGGGATAAAGAATAGGAAAGCTATCAGGGGAGAGGATGGGATATGGAGTTCTGATGGTGGGAATTGTGTGGAGTTGTACCCCTCTTATCCTATGGTTTTGTCAATGCTTCCTTTTTATTAAAAAAAAAAGGAGAAATGTTGGTATGCATGAGACTCCTTCTGTTTCATTTGGTTTAAATCCCCCCTACTTAACACTATTCTATTTACATAACCACTGTTAACAAGTTCCACCCTCCCTCCAGGGCATTGGTGGTTCAGTGATAGGATTCTCGCCTGCTCCACCCCCCCTCCTTGTCACACCCTGATCCCTTCTTTGTCACACCCTGATTTTCACGAGTCACTTTTCTCTCCACCCTCTCTATGTCACATCCTGTTTCCACCCTACTTGGCAAGTATATATAAAGACAGCATTGTGTACTTTGAGTTTAACTTAGCTCGTCTTAGATTGTGCTGCGTCCTGCATGAATAAAGAGATACTGCCTACAGCTCAACCATGAGTCCCTGGTCGTCTGTTACCCGCCCGTGAAGCCAGCCTGGCAAAAACAACCTAGCCCAGCGAAAACAACATAACCCGTCAAAAACAACAGAGAAAGAAAAAAAAAAGAGTGAGTTAGGGCAGGTACCGGTGCTGTTGGCTCCATCACATGCTCCTGCCCTACGTTGGGGGGTAGAACACGAAGGAAACACCATCTCTTCTTCCTTAGGGATTTCAGTAGCATCTGGAAAACACTCCTCGTCAGCACTGCACATCGTGACCAGGAAAAAGGCACTTAGGCTGTCTGAGCAGCGTGGAGGAAGGGCAACTAGCCCTGTCTAAGGAACAGCATGAGGACTAAGGGTGAAGTGGACTCTGGCAGCCATGAGACTTTACACTCATCTGAGGAGGTGAATTCACAGTGTCATTGTGGGGCAATAAACTGGGGAGCACACACTGGACTGCAGGGCTGCTTCTCTCCTACAAATCCCGGGAAGCACTGAGCATTACTAGACAATCATATAGGAGCATTGCTTCAGCAAAGAGAGGCTTTGAGTGAATCCTAAATTCCTGTTTGTTTGTTTTTAAATCTTTTATTTATTTATTATTGGATAGAGGCAGAGAGAAATTGAGAGGGGGAGAGAGTTAGAGGGAGAGTGACAGAGAGATACTTGCAGCCTTGCTTCACCACTTGTGAAGCCTTCCCCCCTACAGGTGGCAACCAGGGACTTGAACCCCAGTCCTGTGCACTGTGATGTGAGTGTTCAACCAGGTACACCACTGCCTGGCCCCCTGCTTCCTGGTTTTCCCAAACAGCCCAACATCTCTTTAGAAATAACAATCCCCCCATCTGCAGGGGAGTCACTTCACAGGCAGTGAAGCAGGTCTGCAGGTGTCTTTCTCTCCCCCCTCTGTCTCCCCCCCTCCATTTCTCTCTGTCCTATCCAACAACAATGACATCAATAACAACAACAATCACTACAACAATAAAACAACAAGGGCAACAAAAGGAAATAAATAAATATTAAAAAATATAAAAAGAAATAACAATCCAAGGGGAGAAAGAGGCTGCATGATGCTTTTCTTGTGCTTGAAGTCTTTGAAGACAGCAGCTGGGAACAGTGCCTACACATGGCTGTTTCTATCTCTTCTCCTTTCTTTTTTTGCCTCCAGGGTTATCAATGGGGGTCGGTGCCTGCACTGTGAATCCACTGCTCTTGGAGGCCACTTTTCCCTGTCCTTGTTAATGTCGCCATTGATGTTGTTGTTGGATAAGACAGAGTGAAATCTAGAGAGAGGGGAAGACAGAGAGGAGGAGAGAAAGACAGATACCTGCAGACCTGCTTCACCACCTGTGAAGTGACTCCTCTGCAGGTGGGGAGCCGGGGGGCTCGAACCGTGATCCTTGTGCCTGTCCTTAAGCTTCACGCTATGTGTGCTTAACCCGCTGTGCTACCACCTGGCCCCCCCCCCCCAGAGTTTCTCTTTCTGTAGGGTGGCTACAGTGAAGCAGTTGTAGCTACAGTGATGGATGGAGGGCAATTTCAGAAAATTCAGACAAAATCAGCCCATGGAGAATTTTTTTTTTTTTAAATAACTCCAGACAAACGATTGGGTAGGAATGTAGTTAGTCTTCTCAGAGTAAAGACTATCCCCTCTGGCTATGGATCCTTTGCAGGAACATGGCCTCCCTCTCCACATGAACATTCAGAAACGTGCAAGCAAATTAAATGTGTCCTAGATGGAACCGCCAAGTGGGACACCACCCAACTGCCCCTGGAAGCTTCCTCTGTGGATCCAGGGCTCTCTAGGGAGCATCACAGACCCACACAATGTTCCCCGGGGTTAAATCTGGAACTCCAGTGTAGCTGACAGATGTTTAAGATCACAGGGAGTTGGACGAGTCCCCAGGACACAGCTGCAGATGTGAAGGAGAGAGCGAGTTCTTCCAGTTAAGCTAGGCGGAAACTGAGCCTGAAAGTCTTATGCCCCTTCTGCCTTCTGCAGACGGGCTGACATGGGCGAGGGGACATTTTCATGCTGATCCACCTAGGGGCCAGACATTAGCCCCTCGTTGGACTGTTTCCAAGATTAATATAGAAGTTGCCCTGATGTGAAGTTTGGAGTGGTCCAGTCAGCTCTCACAGAGTGAAAAGGGGGGTGCTAGCCTTTTGTGCGCAGGGAGAAAAATGTTTTTGGAGTCTTCTTTACTCCTCTCGGGGCATCTTAGCCCCACACAGTGCAGAAAAAAGAGCAGTATCATCTTCCTCTCTGTTCTTCCTTAGTATCCAGAATAGTTCCTAGTATTGTTCAGTCAAAATTATCCTAGAATCTTCTCTGAAAAAAAAATCACATATTTTAGAGATGTTTCAAGACTTAGAGTGAAATGAGTTTGTATTAAAAAATTGTCTGTGTATTTGATGTGGGAGACCAGTGACCTCTGGTATTTTGTATAAAAAAAATAAAATATTTGATGCCTAACATTCTGTGACTGAAAAATTTCTGTTTCTGGTCCCTCTGTGCCAATTTTCAGCCCCCATCATTCCCCACATCCAAAATCCATTCTTTATTTACTCAACAGAGGTTGAGCTAGACATAGGTCTGAGCTCATCTTGATGGCAGCCTCAAACCAATGCAGTTTACATTCTGTCAAAATTGAGGTGCTGTGAGTGTGCATTCAACTGCAGTGAAAGCAGCTGAAGACAGAGATTGAGAGATATTTTGCTTAGATTGTTAGGAGGATGCCTGGAGGGACTGATGGGAGATCTATGTTATCATCCCAGACAGCAGTGTGCATGGGGTGGCTTCCTCCTCAACTGAAAGTCTGGGTAAAGTCATCTTCAGAGACCACAAAGCACCTTTGGGGGGTGATGGGAGTTGTGTAGTGATAGAGTACACTTGACTCAAATTTATTTGTTTTAAATTTATAAAATGGAAATATTGACAAGACTATAAGATAAGAGGGGTACAATTCCACACAGTTCCCACCACCAGAACTCTGTATCCCATCCCCTCCCCTGATAGCTTTCCTATTCTTTATCCCTCTGGGAGCATGGACCCAGGGTCATTGTGGGGTACAGAAGGTGGAAGGTCTGGCTTCTGTAATTGCTTCCCCGCTGAACATGGGCGTTGGCAGATTGATCTATACTCCCAGCCTGCCTCTCTCTTTCTCTAGTGGGGTGGAGCTCTGGGGAGGTGGGGTTCCAAAACATCTCAAATCAATGGGGTTTACAGTTAACCATATTTATACATTTTTCTCATATTTGGGAGCTACTCTCTTCCCTGATCCAGCTTTCTAGTCCTTTCTCCAACCCTGGCACCATCTCTCCAGACAATAGCTTGGCACCATCTCTACCCGTATGTTAGCTGTCAGATTCAGGCAAAAACTAGTTGGGTCATGGGCCCCTTGGAATAGTCCTAAAATAGACCTACTAACTTTTTCCAGAACGGAGATCCCAAATCTTCACCTATAATATTTTTGCCTTCAGGTTCATGATTAGTCAACAATTTGTTCTGCTTTATATCTTAACTCTTTTTTAGCCACCAGGTTCCAGATGCTGCCATGATGCCAACCTGACTTCTCTGGGCAGACGGCTCACAGTTTTAACACCATAGGATGACTACAGTAGATGTCAAGTGGGTGATGTCCAGGCTGGAGGTCCCAAGCTGGCAAGGCTGGGATCAAGTGAGGATTAATAAACAGGCCAAAGTGGATGCACGGGCTTAAGTAAGATCACCCCAGAGGGTTATAATGCTAAAAAAATATGTAAAGTTATACTTTCTGAAGAAACCTTATTCATTCATGACATTATCTTTAATGTTAATTATCTTTAATGTCCCCTAGTTTGGAGTCAAGTATGGTATACTAGTCTAGTCGAATATAAGGAATGACTGGGGGTGGAATAGTTGAAAGGGAAAGGAAAGGTGACGATTCTGTTCTTTTTTGGTTTGCAACAACAAACAGTTACCATTTCACCTAAAAAGTTGATAAAAGTAATTTCACCATACATACACAGTCTCCTCACCATATCCAAACCAAAAGACAAACAAACAAACAAAACATAAACAAACAAATAAAATTTATTGATAAAGGATTGGCAGAATTGCTCTCTATCACAGGATGGGAGTATGGATAGACCAGACAATGTCCATGTTCAGCGGGGAAGCAATTACAGAAGCCACACCTTCCACCTTCTGCATCCCACAGTGACCCTGGGTCCATACTCCCAGAGGGATAAAGAATAGGAAAGCTGTCAGGGGAGAGGATGGGATACAGAGTTCTGGTGTTGGGAATTGTGTGGAGTTGTACCCCTTTTATCCTATGGTTTTGTTAATGTCTCCTTTTTTAAATAAATAAAAAAAATTTTAAAAAGAATTGCTCTCTCTCATTTAATTTGCCTCCAGAATTATTACCAAGGCTAAGTGTCAGCACTACAAATCCGCATTTCCTGGAAGATTTTTTTCCCCCATTTTATTAGACAGGACAGGGAGAAATTGAAAGAGAAGGTTGAAATAGGGAGAGAGAAAGAGACACCTGCAGACCTGCTTCACTGCTCATGAAGATTTTCCCCTGCATCTAGGGAGTGGGGGCTTGAACACAGATCCTTCAGTGGATTCTTGTGCTTACTATGATGTGTGCTCAACCAGGTGCACCAGCACCTGCCCCCAAGGATTGGTAGAATTTATAATTGACTAGGAAAATTTTTGACCTCTTTTCTGAGAAATTTTTGGTATTTCTGGCAAAAAGTATCAGTCAATATAAAAAATACTTTCAGAAGTTTAAAGGGATCCTGGAATGCAAAAAAAAAAAGCCGTTGCTATTGTTTTGGGTAAGATTTAAGGGTTAGTTTATAAATCTCATGGACTGTGGACTGTGACATTGATGTTAATTCCCGTAAGACCGTCTTTTGAACATCCATGTTAGGAGAACTTTGGGCTCTGGAGATAAATGCTTCCGGACTATGCGCATTCTGAATTCTATTAAGGCAAATCTAATTTAACTTGTGGAAAGAGCACTTTTTAAAGTCAAATTTGAACCGTGACTCCACAACTCATTTATGCTAAAACCTTTGCGCAAATGAGCTAATTCCTCCGAGTCAGTTTCCATTCCTGCAAAGGAGGGCAGAGTATGGGGTGTCCTTCTGCTAGGGCAGAAGAGAGTCAGTGTAGCCACAAAGCCTGGGGTCCAGGCCAGACATGGCTGCTCCCTTTACTGGGAGAGCTTTGTACAAAGCACAATTACGATGATGGGAAATATTCACGTTTTTCCTTTTATTCATCAACAAGCTGGGGTGATGGAAATATGGAAAAGCTGCAAGAGGAGGTATGGTCCTGTCTGGAAATAAACTCCAGGCCCAAGTGTGTGCGAACTATGGTGGGTATCACCAGGAGGGCGGGAACAGGGAACTGGGGTACTGGATGAGGTGTGGAATTAGCCTGGTCATCCTATAATCTTATCAACTGCTATTGATTACAACAAATAGCCTAGAAAACATAGGACATCACTAGCTGTCAATAAATGTACTGACCAACATAAACACATGGATATTTACATTTAACATTCTTTCAGTAACTTTATTTATTGATTGGCTAGAGACAGTCAGAAATTAAGAAGGATGGGGGAGTTAGAGAGGCAGAGAGACAGAAAAATAAGAAAAAAAAAATGGCTACCAGAAGCTGTGGGTTCATCATGCAAACACTGAGTCCCAGCAGTAATCCAGGTCACAGTAAAAACAAAAAAAGCTTTAATAGGGGGCCAGCAGTGGCACAGGTGGTTAAGTGCACATATAACCAAGCACAAGGAACTGGGTTCAAGCCCCTACTCCCCACCTTCAGGAAGGAAGCTTCGTGAGCAGGGGAGCAGGTCTTCAAGTGCCTGTCTTTCTCTCCCTCTCTATCACTCCTCTCTGAATTTCTCTCTGTCCTGTAAAATAATAATAATAAATTAGCAATAATTATAATAAAAGGCCACTAGGAGCTGAGGATTCCTAGTGCCCATACCAAATCCTAGCAATCACCTTGGTGGCAATAAAAAGGAAAAAATGGCTTTAGTAAATAAATGAGTGAAAGATAACAACTGAACGAATAACATAAAAGATAAATCCCAGGTCTAAGATATGGCCATTAGGTCTCTAATGATCCTTTGTTCATATTCTACATTGATGCTCTTACTTCAGGGGCACTCAGGACTGCATATATGGTCGTAATATCTGGATATCAAAAAAGACAGGATTGTCACCGATAAAACATCTAAACTCCCAGGGACAGGGTTTGTGAGGAGAGGGGGGACTGTGTCAGCCAAGACTCAGGTACTGATGAGCTGGAATCCCTCACACAGCCGTGATAACAGATACCCCTGAGTATTCAGGCTATGAAACTTATGTTTCACCAGAGCCCTGCTCAGCTGGACTTGTGGTGGTGCTGGGACTTGAACCTGGAACTTCACTGCCTCAGGCATGAAAGTCTTCCTGCATAAACATGCCATCTCCCCACCCAATTAAGGGCATATGTTATAGTGCACAGGGACCCAGGTTCTAGCTCCAGGTCCCCACTTGCAGTGGAAAGTCTCACTAGTGGTGAAGCAGGGCTGTAGGTGTCTCTCCAACCCCCCTATTTTTTTTTTGCCTCCAGGATTATCACTGGGGCTCAGTAACGACACTATGAACCCAGTGATCTGAGAGTGAGAGAGACTGACACCTGCAGACCTGCTTCACTACTTCTGAAGTGTCCCCACTGCAGGTGGGGAACAGGGGCTCAAACATGGATTCTTGCTTTTTTAAAAAAATTTCTTTATTGGGGTATTAATGGTTTACAGTCAATAGTAAAGTATAATAGTTTGTAGATGTGTAACATTTCCCAAATTTCCACATAACAATTCACACCCTCTCTTTTAGAGATCTCTTACTTTTTTCTTAGCTTTCTCTAATTCATCTTCAATCTTGCTAATTCTGTTTTCTGCCTCATTTATTCTTTTCTTTCTCCCCTCTGTTGTTTTCTGCAGCTCAGCTATTTTTTTTTTCCTGTTCTGATACTGTTTTAGCTTGTTCAGCTAGTTGTGCTCTTGGCTCAGCTATTTCAGCTTTAAGCTCTCTAATTACCTCAAGATAGTGTTTTCTTTCAGAGTCTTATTTATTGTTTCCCCATTCCTAATGACTTTACTTGCAAACTCTTTCCTCACTCCTGTGACTAATTCCTCAATTAGCGTTTGATGTTGTCCTCATTCTTATGTGCTTCTACCTTTGGGGGATTTTAGCTGGGTTTTTGTAGCTGGGTTTTTGTCCTGGTTCATTTCTCCAGTGTTTCTTCTTGGTTTAACCATTGTATATAGTGTGTTATGAGGTCCCTCTCTCTGTACTCAAGTCCTTGATTTTTAGTACTATGTGCACTTAACTGTGTGCTCCAGCGCCTGCCCCCTCTCTCTCCTCTTCTCTCTCCCCCTCAATTTCTAATCTTTACTAATAAACAAAAGTTATAAGAAGAAAGAAAGAAAGAAAGAAAGAAAGAAAGAAAGAAAGAGAAAGAAGGAAAGAAAGAAAGAAAGAAAGAAAGAAAGAAAGAAAGAAAGAAAGAAAGAAAGAAAGAAAGAAAGGAAGAGATGGTCATCACTATGGCCAGTAACTTCCATTGCTAAGCCTAGTACATATTTTCTCAATTTAGCTGAGAATTAAGACTATGCCTTTACAGATACAGAAGCCACTCAAATAATTCCACTTGGAGACATTTTCCTGTTTGTAGGAACCAGGTGAACAGATTATGGCCCAACTGCACTACTTTGCACCTGTGAATTAGTGAGGCAGACATACACTTTGATCTACAGTAAACAATTTGGATCATTCTAAAGTGAAGCCAGGGCCCAACAGTGGCACACCTGGTTGAGCACACACATTACAGTGCACAAGGACCCCAGTTCAAGAACCTGGTCCCCACCTACAGGGGGAAATCTTCACGAGTGGTGAAGCAGGGCTGCAGGTGTTTCTCTGTCTCTTTCCCTCTCTATCTCCTACTTTCCTCTCAATTTCTTTGTTTCTATCCAATAATAAATAAAAAAACAAGCAAAGAAATATTAACAGAAATTAAAGTTATATGTATGAAAATTACAATTGGTTCTGGCTTTGAGAATGTACACTAAAAATTGAACAGTATCCTACTCTTTGACTCCCAGAAGAAAGGGACATATCTCTGTCTGTGTCCAAATATCATCACAATTTCCTGACCAGAAAATTGGTCAAAAGAACAGAACTGTAAGGATAAATAAAGGTTCATTTTTGTTTGATGCTGGAGGCTAATTCCTAAAGGTCTTTTCAGACTCTTTTCACCATTCACCACAAGCTGTGCGGATGCATAGGTGTTACTTAATGGCTGGCTTAATTCTACTTCTCTTTTAATAATGGTTAATCTCTACTAAATTTTAATACTTAATTTTACTATTCTTAATTAATTCTTAAGTATCAATTCCTGGAGCTGGCAGGCGGCTTACTGGTAGTGTGCAGCACATCTAGGCATGGAATTGTAGTTTTGTTTTTTTTTAAGACTTGACTTTGCATTTCCCTTATCTTCCATACTTTCAGTGTTTTGGTATTTTAATAGGATGCCAGTATCAGACTAGAAAAATAATAGCTTTTTATTATTTTTTGATGCTCCCTCATAAATTAATGAAACTTCTTTCTCTTCCAATAAATGAATGCATCTCATTTCAGTTTTTCCAACTCGGTTTTTGCTTGCTACAGCCTTGTGCCTTTGCTCTATTCCATTGCTCCTAGTGGACCTTTCCCGTGCTTTTAACTCTAGACATAAAGAAACAGCTATCTGTTAGGAACAGAGTGAGAGAGAGAGAGAGAGAGAGAGAGAGAGAGAGAGAGAGAGAAGGAAAGACAGCACAGTACTAATTCATCATTTAAGGAGCTTCCCCTTGCTGGCTGAAGATGACTTTTTAAAAATAAAATTTTTCTCAAGAAAATTATAACTTGGGATATAATAAAAGATATGGTGTCTTCATAGCAGAAACTAAAAAACAAACTCTTAAAAATGTGGGTTTTTTAAAATGTGACTATAAAACCCACACTGCTGCAGGATAACCTTTATTCTTTTCAAAAAGGGACAAACAGTTGTGGGTGAAATCTGTCCAAGGTTTCTCTGAGCAAACTCTACCATTAGAGGTAGACTCAGAGACTAGATTAGAGAAATTGGGGAGAGGGAGAAATTTGTTCAAATATTCTCCTGAGGAATTACTGTTTTGTCAGTTCTCAAAAATGGCAGAACACTGGAAAGGAAACAAGGCATAGAATCTTCAGTGTGGAAGAACATTGTCTTTCCTTCCTTTCTTTCATCTTTCTTTCTTTCTTTCTTTCCTATTCTGGAGTGATCTAGAACATATATTTTTAACACTGTACCTAATTTGAATCTCTGTAATTTGAATCTCTGCTCTTCCATCTGGGTGAGTTTACTCATTAATAACAAGAGAAAAATCCAGATGCTATTGGTTCCAGTAAGAACCCATTCGCAACAGTTGCTGGGGAGGTTTATACCATTCCTGGCCCCTTTCTCCACCCCTCTCCTAACTATGTATGGTATTGTCAAGCCACTTCCATTTCTGGCTTGTCTCTTCTCTGTCCTGAGCTGGAGGAGGGCGGGCTTGCAGACGGGGAGGCAGACGGCGGCCATTGAGGTTGGTGTCACGTGGCTTAACCAGGTGTGCTAGTGCCCGACTCTGGGGTGTTCACATGGATAAAGATTTGTTTTGCCTTGCCACCACGAGCTTAGTCCCTGGGTCATCTCTCTCATGCGATGCGAGCCTGACACTATCCTTTTCACTAATAGATAAAAATAAAATATTAAAATTTTTTCACTGGTAAGAGCAAGTCTCTAACTTCAAGAAAAGAAACTAATTCTTGGAAGCAGCAGGAATAATCCCCTCTCCCACACTCTCCCTTCAGGATGTTAGGGCATCAAATGTTTGTGAGAATCCTTATTATTATTTTTCCAGTATCTACTAGAACCCGGGTATTAGATAATTAAAAAGATGGCCAGCATTGGGTCTCTGGTTTTAAGTAGTTCAGTGTTCCATGGAGAGAACACAATTAAAACAAGCACTAAAATACCATGTGACAATTTCTGAAATTTCAGAGGGGTGTATGTTGAGAGAAGAGAAAAGGGATTTAACCAATCTTCCTGAGTGAACAGAAATGAGTGAAGCGTCTGCATAGGAAGCTTCACTATGATGACACTTATAACTTTTGGCATGTGACACGCATATGGTGAAGAGTAATCAGAGAAACTCCCTGGGTGGGACAAAAAGCATACAGTAAGGGAAACTAAAAGCAGGACCTGATCAAATTGTAAGTAGGGCACCAAAGTAAAAGCCCTGTGGTGAGGGGTAGACATGCAGCTTCCTGGGCCAGTGGGGGGTGGGAGTGGGTGGGAGGGATGGGTCACAGTCTTTTGGTGGTGGGAATGGTGTTTATGTACACTCCTAGCAAAATTTAGACATATAAATCCCTAGTTAATTAATATGAGATGGGGAAAATCAATTGAATGTCTCAAAGTTTTTCAAAACACAAACTGAATCTTTTTAATATATAGGCTGTGTATTTGATATGCGGACTCTCTCAAAAGCCTAGACCAAATAGATTAGAAGCATCCAATAGCACAGCTATATACAAGATACTGGGTACTGTACAGCAAACCATAACAAAAGGACTTTTCAAAGTTAACCCAATTACCAAATAATGTGATGATAACATTAACTATCGATTGTCTTTTTGAACCCTAAGACAGCAGGAACCTCACATCTCCACTATAGAGCCCCTACTTCCCCCAGTCCTGGAACCCTTGGATAGGGCCCACTTTCCCGTATGCCTCTCCCAATCCATATCAAATAATATTGCATCCGCTGATCACAACCTAACCAATGCAACGATTGCCACCTCAACATGCTTCACCTCAGACTGTGTCCAGAGACTTCACGTGTGGAATGACAACCCTTCAGCTTCATTACTTGGGTGAGACCTTTCCTTTTATAGTACACTCTAATTTCATCTCAGGTGGTTCACTTTCTAACAAAGTCCCAAAACCTAGATATACACCAGTTTCTGTGAGAGAGAGCATATGTTCACACGTATCCGTAAACTACTGCAAAATATATACCTGAAAGCAGAAGTACACTAGAGTTTACAGTGAGTACCCCCCTAACATTTCCTCTCCACTGTTCCAAGCTTTGGGTCCATGATTGCTCAACAATTTGTTTGGCTTTGTATGTTAACTCTCTTTTCAATCACCAGGTTCCAGATGCCATCAGGATGCTAGCCAGGCTTCCCTGGATTGAAGACCCCACCAATGTGTCCTGGAGCTCAGCTTCCCCAGAGACACACCCTACTAGGGAAAGAGAGAGGCAGACTGGGAGTATGGACCGACCAGTCAACACCCATGTTCAGCGGGGAAGCAATTACAGAAGCCAGACCTTCTACCTTCTGCAACCCACAATGACCCTGGGTCCATGCTCCCAGAGGGATAGAGAGTGGGAAAGCTATCAGGGGAGGGGGTGGGATATGGAGATTGGGTGGTGGGAATTGTGTGGAGTTGTAGCCCTCCTACCCTATGGTTTTGTTAATTAATCCTTTCTTAAATAAAAAAAAATCCCTGCCACCATCATCAGTAAGAACTGGGCAGTGCTCTGGTCTGTCTGTATCCATCTGTCTTTGTATGTCTCCTTTCCTTATAGAAGTAAACATTTAGAAAAAGAATGCAAAAAAAAAAAAAAGCATACAGTGTCTTAGTAACAGAGTGTTTTCCTCCTAGATTTTCCACCTTTCAGCCAAGCTGCAGATGCTACCATGATGCCATCCTGACCTCCCTAGGCAGATGCCCTCACCTATGTGTCCTGAAACCTCCCTTCCCCAGAGCCCTGCCCCACAAGGGAAAGACAGAGACAGGCTGGGGGTGTGGATCTGTTGTTTTCGCCGGGTTATGTTGTTTTCGCCAGGCTGGCTTCACGGGCAGGTAACAGACGACCAGGGACTCATAGTTGAGCTGTAGGCAGTATCTCTTTATTCATGCAGGACGCAGCACAATCTAAGCCGAGCTGAGCTAAACTAAAGGTAAAGTACTCTAAAACTCACAATGCTGTCTTTATATATACTTCCCAAGTAGGGTGGAAACAGGATGTGACATAGAGAGGGTGGAGAGAAAAGTGACTGGTGAAAATCAGGGTGTGACAAAGAAGGGATCAGGGTTTGACAAGGAGGGGGTGGAGCAGGTGAGAATCCTATCACTGAACCACAAATGCCCTGGAGGGAGGTGGAACTTGTTAACAGTGGTTATGTAAATAGAATAGTGTTAAGCAGGGGGAATTTAAACCAAATGAAACAGAAGGGGTCTCATGCATACCAACATGGATCCGCCTGCCAACACCCATGTCCAGTGGAGAAGCAATTACAGAAGCCAGACCTTCCACCTTCTGCTCCCCATAAGAAATTTGGGTCCATACTCCCATAATAGGGAAGCTTCCAATGGAGGGGATGGGACACAAAACTCTGGTGGTGGGAAGTATGTGAAATTGTACCCCTGTGATCATGCAATCTTGTTCATCATTATTAAATCACTGATGATCTTGATGAAGATAGCCCAGTTCAATCATGAGGGTATTGAGAAGTGGGACCTTTAGAGTTGATACAGTCACCACCCTGATGTGCTCATAAATGGAATTCACACTCTTCTATGCAAAGGAAGTGGTGACTTGTCTCCCTTTTCACCCTGGAAGGACACACCAAGAAGTGGACCATCTGGGGGCCAGACGGTGGTGCATCTGGTTAAATGCACATGTTACCATGAACACGGACCCAGGCTCAAGCCCCCGAGTCCCCACCTGCAGGGAAAGCTTCACAATCAGTGAATAAGTGTTTCAGTTGGCTCTTTCTTTATCTATCTTCCATCTCAATTTCACTCTGTCCTATCAAATTGAATAAAGTGAAAAAAAAAAAAAGAATTGCAGACTGCAAGACAGTTCTCCCCCAAACCTGATTTTTTGGACATGCTGATCTTAGACTTCCAACCTCCAGACCTGTGCCCTAATTTATGTCATTTTGTTATAACAGTATAAGTTAAGGGCAGAATGCACAGTAAGAATTTTCTAAAAATATAAAGAACCTGGGTTCAGGCTGAGGGTCATGAGCAGTGATGAGCTTTAGGCAGTCTAATATTTATCAGCTAAAAACCTCGCACATCTTTGCTATAGACAGCATTTTATTATTATTATTTTTTAAATTTTTTAATTATCTTTATTTGTTGGATAGAGACAGCCAGAAATCAAGAGGGCTGGGGAGATAGAGAAGGAGAGAGAAAGAGAGACACCTCCAGCCCTGCTTCACTGCTTGTGAAGTTTTTTTCCCATGCAGATGGGGGCCAGAGGCTTGAACCTGGGACCTTGTGCACTATAATATGCCTTTAACCAGGTGCACCACCAAATGACCCCTAGACAGGGTGTTTTTCTATACCATGGGTTTCTAACAAGGTAACTCACCTGGAAGGGTCCTTTGTCTGCCTTACACATGGTCCAGGGTCCAACCTGTGTGAAATCTCTGGTGCTGGGTTGTCTTTCCTTCTCTGCCTCCTTGAAAATGGTGGCTTGGAGCAATAAAGCCAGGGAAATGCTGCCTGCCCCGCCCCAAGTGATAAATAACAATTTGCAGAATTACTGATGCTGTGTGTACTAGTGTATCTTATGCACTGGCATCACTGAGAACATTCTCTATCTTAGTTCTTCCAGGCTAGGTTTGCAGGCAGGAGACCAGGAACTCGTGATGGAGTGGTAATACAATTATTTATCGATGCAGGAGCCCCAGAGTCGGGTGAGAACACAGCCGGTTATGCCACATGGTGCCAAACCACAATGGCCGCTTCCCACTCTGCATGCCAGCCCTTCTCCAGGTCAGGACGCAGGAGAGAAAAAGAGGAAGAGAGCAAAGCCAGGAACAGAAGTGGGCTTTATAGGGTAAAAACTAGAAGTGGCAAGTCAGAAATGGTTAGGAAAGGGGGTGGAGAGAGGCAAAAGGCATGCTGGGAAGGTGGAAGTGTCCTTAGCAACTGTTGCAATAGTTTTAACTGGTGGGATTAATATACCCTGCAGGCAGGGTCGGTCTCCAGTTAGAAAGAAAATAGATCAGACAAAACAATGATTATGTAAATAGGCCGTACTATCAGCAATGCAGCATGGAGCAGGGGGAGCTGGTTTAATGCCTACAAGTTCCACTATTTATTCAGTTAGTTTGTTGACTGAATGATGCTCACTTGCCTGGTGACCTTTGGCAGCTCAGTTGCACAGCTGTCCTCTGTGAGGGGCTGGAACAAGGTCGACTCTGAAGTGCCTTCAAACTGCAAGAGCAAGGAATATGATTCCGCTAGGATGCTTCAGTCTCAGGAAAAATACCAATCAATTTGTCTAGATAACTTTACGTCCCCCATCAAACTTCTCCATCACCTAATTACCTAAGTACTTTTACTGGCTTTCTACTTGTCTTATAGGCAGCAACACAACTTTCTGCTGTAGGTAGTCTGATAATATAAGAAGAAGTATAATACGTCTCTCTTCCTTCTGACTCTGTCTCTCTGTTTCTCTCTTTGTATATATAGGCACTGGGAAACTTATTTTGGGGGTTTCAAAATTTTCAAGTGAGGGAAAAATGTATTTTCCCTTACTACGTCACACATGTTCAAGATTTTCTGTGCCTAAGAGTTGTGGATTGACTCAAATTACATTTTAAAGGTTTTTAAAATGTATTTATTTATTTTAATTTTTTTTTAAAAAAATTATTCCTTTCTGTTGCCCTTGTTTTTTATTGTTGTAATTATTGTTGTTATTGATCTTTTTGTTGTTGGTTAGAACAGAGAGAAATGGAGAGGGGAGGTGAAGACAGAGAGGGGGAGAGAAGGATAGACACTTGCAGACCTGCTTCACCACCTGTGAAGTGACTCCCCTGCAGGTGGGAAGACGGGGGTTCGAACCGGGATCCTTACGCCGGTCCTTGAGCTGTGTGCCCTGTGTGCCCGGCTCCCTTTAAAATGTATTTATTGGATGGAAACAGAGAAATTTAGAGGTGAAGAGGGAAAGGTAAAAAGTCAGAGAGATACCCGTGGCCCTGATTCACCACTTGTGAAGCTTTTGCCCTGTAGGTAGGGACCAGGGGCTTGAACCCAGGTCTTTGTGCCCTGTAATGTGTGCACTCAACCAGGTGCGCCCTTGCGTGGCTCCCTCAAATCACATTTTTGTTCTTTATTATTGACAGGTGTCAAAGAGGGATTCCGGTTAAAGTGCTAAGTCTATGACTCAGGTCCAGATGCCTTTTGTTTTGTACCTTGCCTCACTGTTGTGATCGTCAGACTTGATTTTAGCCTGAGTGTGGTTTGAGCATCACATCCCACCTGAGCTATCTGCAGACCACACTGCTGTGGTTTAGAATGTGTGCTTCAGTGACAGGCTGTTTAATCTCTCAGAACCTCAGTTTCCTCATGTAAAAAAATGGGAATGATGCTTGGTTTTTCTTCCCACAGGCAATAAGAAGATCGCTTAGAGCCATGCCCACTAGCACCCAGGATGCTTGTGTTCTGCTCACGACCACCAGGGAGGAGGAATCCAAGAGGTATGGGCATGTCTAGGTGGGGTGACTCAGATGCAGAGAGAGAGAGTGTGGGGCAAGAGGCCAGGAGGTGAGTCTCTGAGGAGACAGGATGATTTTGTGATACAGAGTATATCCAGGGTGGTGGGGGTGGGGTTAACATATAATACTAGGTGCAAAGACCCACCCAAGGATTCTGGTTCAGGCCCCCCGCTCCCCACCTGCAGGGGGTGGGGGGGTCACATCACAGGTGGTGAAGCAAGTCTTCAGGTGTCTCTCTCTCCTCTATTACACTCTCCCACTCTCAATTTCTCTCTATCATATCTAATAAAATGAAGAAAAAAAGAAAAAAAATGCCTCCAGGAGCAGTGGATTTGTAGTGCAGGCACTGAGCCCAGCAATAACCCTGGAGGTCAGAAATAAACCCAAACCAAACCAGAGTATATCTTGAAATCTTCAACCACCCAGATATTCATTAATTTGAATTTTAGGAGTAATTACCCTTCATCTTAGCCTGGTTTACAATAATAACCTCATCACAGCCAGAGAAGACTAACTGTGAAATTGATGAAGCTTCACTTTCAGTTTCTCGCAGTAAGAGACTTCTGTTGACTTTTTTCTTCTTCCACCAGGATTATCACTGGGACTCGGTGCCTCCATGATTCTGTCAGTCCTGATGACTGGGCCTTCTTTTTATTCTTTCTGTTTTGATAAAAGAGAGATTCTGAAAGACAGGGAAAGGCCATCAGAGAGAAGGAGAGAGGCTTGAACTCGCTTTGATCATAGGCAGGTGTGGTTAACATCATGGGTTCTGGAGTCAAAGTGACCCACGTTTTCACTTGATTTTGCTTATAAATAAATTGGCAAAATTATGGCAAAATTATTTGAATATAGGTGTCCTCATCTCTCTAGGCAAGATTATGAAATTTGCTTTTTGATAAAATACTTTTTTCCTGTGTGTTGGGCTAGTGATGCAAGAGAGAGAGAGATGACCCAGGAACCAAGCTTGTGGCAGCAAGGCAATTCAAATCTTTATTCATTGGAGCACCCCAGAGTCTTGCAGTAGCACACCTGGTTAAGCCACGTGGCACAAACCGCAATGATCGGCATCAGCCTCTCGGTCTGCCTGTATGGCCTCCTCCAGGTTGGAACAAGGAAGAGACAGGACAGAAATGGAAGTGGCTTGACAATACATGGTTAGGAAAGGGGCAGAGAAAGGCAAAAGGGGCTGGGAATGGTATGCACCTCCCCAACAAATGTTGCTAGGGGTTCAATTGGTAGGATTAGCAATACCCTGCAGGAAATTAGGAAGGAGACCTTTAGTCATTTGTAAGACAAAGCAAAAGAGGGAATGCAGGGTGGAGCAGGCTTAATGTTTTTAGGAATGCTGGCTCCTGGAGGCAGGAAAATGCAGAATTTTTTGTGAAGCAGGGAAGTTTGATATGGCGGGCAACCATTTGAGTTTCATGTGTCCCCCCTTTTACTCAATCCCTCTGTAGAGAGAGAGAGAGACTAACAGGACAGACTCACCTCTCAGGTCAAGCCCTACCAGGCTTCACCACACTCCCACAATATCCTTACACCTGTGGATTTTATTTTATTATTTTTTCCTGGAATTTTCATCTTTCTTCATGCAAATGAATCTTACTTTTATTATTTATTTATAAAAAGGAAACACTGAAAAAAACATAGGATAAGAGGGTTACAACTCCACACAATTCCCACCACCAGAACTCCATATCCCATACCCTCCCCTAATAGCTTTCCTATTCTTTAACTGTCTGGGAGTATGGACCCAGGGTCATTATAGGGATGCAGAAGAAGGAAGGTCTGGCTTCTGTAATTGCTTCCCCACTGAACATGGGCATTGACAGGTCCATTCATATTCCGAACCAGTCTCTCTTTCCTTAGTGGGGAAGGGCTCTGGAGAAGCAGAGCTCCAGGACAGATTGGCCGAGTTGTCTGTCCATGGAAGTCTGGTTGACATCATGCTAGCATCTGGGGCTTGGTGGCTGAAAAGAGAGTTAACATATAAAGCCAAACAAATTGTTGACTAATCATGAACCTATAGGGTGGAGTATTGCAGATGAAGAGTTGGGGGGTCCTCCATTTTGTAGATATTTAGTAGGCATATTTTAGTTATATTCCAAAGGGCCTATACTAGTTTTTTTTGGCTATACTAGTTTTTTTTCCCTGAGCCTGGAATCTGATATGCAGGTGGATCCTAGTTATTGTCTGGGGAAATGATGCCATGACTGGAAAAAGGACCAGAAAGCTGGATCAGGGAAGAGAGTAGCTCCCTATATGGAAAAGGGGTATAAATATTGTTGACTGTAAACCCTATCGATTTGATGTGATCTGGGGCCCATATTCAGCTTAGGAGCCTATGTGACCTCTGCATCCCTGTAGATCTGAGCTCACATCCTGTGGTCATGAGTAGAAATGTTCCAAGCTGCCCCATTATCAGGACCCATCTTTCTCAGGTGTAGCATAGAGTGTGTTCTCCATCTTCTCTTCAGAGGATGGAACATTCTCTACCGTTGTGGATCCAAGTTGAGGGCAAGATCCTATGTGGGCCCACAAAGGGGTCTGTTTTGTTGTTCCTGATATAGATGACTGGTTGTTGGTATGCTTCTAATTCTGCTTCTAAAACTCCTTCTGTTTCATTGGTTTAATCCCCCCAGCTTAACACCGTATTCATTTACATAACCACTGTTAACTAAGCACCGGCATTCCTGCAGGCCATTGATTTAATCCCCACTGGTTCACGATGTCTTTTTGCTCCGCCCCCGCTCCTTGTCACACCCTGATTTTCACCAATCTCTTTTCACTCCACCCTCTCTACGTCACATCCTGTTTACACCCTACTTGGCGAGTATATATATAAGAAGAAGATTGTGATTATAGTTAGTTTAGCTTAGCTTGGCTTTGTGCTGCGTTCTGCATGAATAAAGAGATACTGCGTACAGCTCTGGTCATCTGTCTCCCGCCAGCGAAGCTAGTCCGACAACTGGTAACAATGGAGAGAGGGATTTATTCAAGGTCTGGGCCCATCATGTCTGTTTGGGAATCTCAGGACTCCCCAACTAGGGCCCCAGCTGATGGAATGGCATGATAGTGACCAAAGAGTCATCATTAAAGTATGCCAGTCTCTTGCCCTTATTCAGCTTTTACAGTCCTTGCTTTGATAAGGATAGCTTGGGAGTGAGTGACGGAAGTAAAATAGGAAGTAGATGAGGAGGGTAGCTAAATCTAAGTAGATACTATTTAATTATGAAATTCATACTGACTTACTGTAGACTATTGTGTACTTTTGCTTTCAGGTATATATTTTGCCCTAATTTATGGATACATGTGAACATATGCTCTATCTCATGGGACCTGGTCTATGTTTAGGTTTTGGGACTTTGTTGGGAAGTGAACCTCCTGGAATGGAATTAGAGAATCCTATGAAAGGAAAGGTCTCACTCAAGTAATGAGGCTAAAGGGTTGACATTCCATGACTGACGTCTCTGGACACAGTCTGACGTGAAGCATACTGAGGTGGTACTCATTGCATTGATTAGGTTGGGATCAGAAGAATCATGTGGGATGAATTAAGAGAAGCATGCAGGAAAGTGAGCCCCACCCTAGACGTTCCAGGACTGGGGAAATATAGGCTCTATAGAGGAAGTGGGAAGTTCCTGCTGTCTTAAGGTTTAAAAAGGCAATATATAGTTATTGCTGTAATCAAATTATTTAGCAATTGGGTTAACTTTGAAAACTCTTTTGTTAGGATTTGCTGTATCATACACAACATCACCATAATTTATGTCCTTTGACATTATTTGTATATAGCTGTGCCACCAGTTGCTTCTGTTCTCCCTGGTCTAAGCTTTTAAGAGAGTCAACATATCAAAGACTCAGCCTATAGTCTGTGCCTTAAAAAGTTTCATTCAATCAGTTTTTTCCTCTCATACTAATTAAAAAGTGAGTTATATAACTACAAATTAGTAGGAGTGTACATAAACACCATTCCCACCACCATAGACTGTGTCCCATCCCACCCCCCACCTGCCACCTTCGCTCCATGAAGCCTAACATACACCCTCTTTTAACATAAAGAGAGAGAGATCATGAAACTGTACAAAATTTACTCACTCCATGTTGAACATGAGGTGGGTTGGAGTATTCTCCTTAGTGATGGAAGCAAAACCGTAGTAATTCATGGCTGGTGTCATGAATTACTTTTCTTTGAAGCTTATTCTCCTATTCTCCTCAGGTCTTCAGCAGCCAACTGCTTACCCATGAGAATCCACGTGGAGAGTCCTATAAAGATTCTAGAAACAATTGTCACTGTTTGGGCTTTCTTTCTTTCTTTCTTTCTTTCTTTCTTTCTTTCTTTCTTTCTTTCTTTCTTTCTTTCTTTAAAAAAAGGAGACATTAACAAAACCGTAGGATAAGAGGGATACAACTCCACACAGTTCCCACCACCAGAATTCTGTATCCCATCCCCTCCACTGATAGCTTTCCCATTCTCTATCCCTCTGGGAGTATGGACCCAGGGTCATTGTGGGATGCAGAAGGTGGAAGGTCTGGCTTCTGTAATTGCTTCCCCACTGAACATGGGCATTGACAGGTGGATCCACACTCCCAGCCTGTCTCTCTCTTTCCCTAGTGGGGCAGGGTTCTGGGGAAGCAGAGCTCCAGGACACATTGGTGGGGTTGTCTGTCCAGGGAAGTCTGGTCGGCATCATGGTAGCATCTGGAACCTGGTGGCTGAAAGGAGAGTTAACATACAAAGCCAAACAAATTGTTGAACCATTGTGGACCTGAAGGCTGGAATAGTGCAGATGAAGTGTCAAGGGGTCCTCACTGCAGACCATTGTATACTTTTGCTTTCAGGTATATATTTTGTCCTAGTTTATGGATACGTGTGAGCATATGCTCTATCTCAGGGGACCTGGTCTATATCTAGATTTGTTACAAAGTGAACCACCTGGAATGGAATTAAAAAGTACTATGAAAGGAAAGGTCTCACCCAAGTAATGAAGCTGAAGGGTTGTCATTCCACAACTGAAGTCTCTGGACACAGTCTGAAGTGAAGCATGCTGGGGTGGCATTCATTTCATTGATTAGGTTGTGATTGGCAGATTCAGTATTATTTGATATGAATTGAGAGAAGCATGCAGGAAAGTGCGCCCCACCCTAAGGTTTCAGGACTGGGGGAAATATAGGCTCTATAGTGGAAATGTGAGGTTCCTGCTGTCTTAGGGTTCAAAAACACAATGGATAGTTACTGTTATCACATTATTTGGTAATTGGGTTAACTTAGAAAGGTCCCTTTGTTAGGGTTTGCTGTATAATACCCAGCATCTTGTGCTGTGCCACCGGTTGCTTCTGTTCTACCTGGTCTAGACTTTTGAGAGGCAACGTATCAAAGACTCAGCCGATGTATTAAAAAGACTCAGTCTGTGTTTTAAAAAGTTTGAGATATACAATCAATTTCCCCCTCTCATATTAATTAAATAGTGATTCATATGACTGCAATTTAATAGGAGTGTATATAAACACCATTCCCACCACCAAAATACCATGTCCCATCTCGCCCACCCACCCCCACCCCTCTGATGCCCCAGGAAGCCGAATGGCCACCCTGCCCCTCACCACAGGGTTTTTTTCTTTGGTGCCCTACTCTCAATTTAGTCACTGTTGCAGCAAAATCAATAAAATACCTAGAAATAAAGCTGACCAAAGAAGTTAAAGACTTGTATACTGAAAACTATGAGTCACTATTCAAGAAAATAGAAACTGATACCAAGAAATGGAAAGACATCCCATGCTCATGGACTGAAAGAATAAACATCATCAAAATTAATATTCCCCCAGAGCCATATACAAATTTAACATGATACCCATCCAAGTTCCACCAATCTTTTTTAAGAGGATAGAACAAAAACTACAATAATTTATCTGGAACCAGAAAACACCTAGAATTTCCAAAAACATCTTGAGGAAAAGAAACAGAAATGGAGGCATCACACTCACAGATCTCAAACTATATTACAAGGCCACCATCATCAAAACAGACTGGTACTGAAACAAACATAGGCACACATACCAGTGGAACAGAATTGAAAGCCCAGAACTAAACACTAAACTAAACACATTATATGGACATATAATCTTTGATAAAGGGGCCCAAAGTATTAAATGGAGGAAGGAGGCTTTCTTCAATAAATGGTGCTGGGAAAACTGGGTTGAAACATGCAGAAGAATGAAACTGAACCACCTTATCTCACCAGAAACAAAAATCAACTCCAAGTGGATCAAGGACCTGGATGTTAGATCAGAAACTATCAATACTTAGAGAAAACATTGGTGGAACACTTCCCCACCTAAACCTCTAGGGCATCTTTGATGAAATAAACTCAGCTGTAAGGAAGACTAAAGCAGAAACAAACCAATGGGACTACATCAAATTGAAAAGCTTCTGCACAGCCAAAGAAACTATCACACAGACAAAGAGACCCCTCACAGAATGGGAGATCTTCACATGTTATACATCAGACAAGAGACTAATCACCAAAATATACAAAGAGCTCAGCAAACTTAGCAGCAAAAAAGCAAATGACCCCATCCAAAAATGGGTAGAGTATATGAACAAAACATTCACTTCAGAGGAGATCCAAAAGGTTAACAAACATATGAAAAACTGCTCCAGGTTGCTGATTGTCAGAGAAATGCAAATTCAACATTGTCAGAGAAATGAAAATTCAACATAAAGCCAACATTGAGATACCACCTCACTCCTGTGAGAATGGCATACATCAAAAAGGACAGCAGCAACAAATGCTGGAGAGGCTGTGGGGACAGAGGAACCCTTCTGGTGGGAATGTAAACTGGTCCAGCCTCTGTGGAGAGCAGTCTGGAGAACTCTCAGAAGGCTAGAAGTGGACCTTCTCTGAGACCCAGCAATTTGTCTTCTAGGGATATATCCTAAGGACTCCATTACACCCAACTGCCGGGCTAGCTTCGTGGGCGGGAGAGAGATGACCAGGGACTCATGGCTGAGCTGGGAATGCAGTTCAATCTTTATTGATGAGTGGGGATGCAGTTCGATCTTTATTAAATGGGAATGCAGTGTGATGTAGCTATTCTCTAATCACAAAGCTGTCCTATGTATCTCCTGAGGCGGAAGTGTCAGGAAGAGTAAGTACGTAGGATAGGGGGTGGGGAGAAGGAAAAAGCACTAGAACCAGTGGGTATTAAACCAATGAAAACAGTGATTATGTAAATAGACCACAGAGTTAAGCAATGCAACAGAAGGGTTCTTAGAAGCAGACCAACACAAAAGATATGTGTACACCTATGTTCGTAGCAGCACAATTCATAATAGCTAAAACCTGGAAGTAACCCAGGTGCCAACAACAGATGAGTGGCTGAGAAAGCTGTGGTATATATATACAATGGAATACTATGCAGCTATTAAGAACAAAGAACCCACCTTCTCTGACCCATCTGGATGGAGCTAAATGGAATTATGCTAAGTGAGCTAAGTTAGAAAGATAAAGATGAGTATGGGATGTTCCCACTCATCTACAGAAGTTGAGAAAGAAGAACAGAAAGGGAAACTAAAAGCAGGATCTGACTAAATTGAGAGTGGGGCACCAAAGTAAAAACCCTGGGCTTTCTTTTAAGGGCCTATTGGCACAAGATTAGCTGGTAAAATTTAGCATCTAAAAAAAAAAGTAAATGTTTTATTAGAAGGCTAGTTCAGACCCAGGTCATGTTCAACTATGTTTTCCCTTAAAAGGACAGGCAAAAAACCTCTCAGAAGGTCATTCTCTCGCTAATGACCTTGACCCATCTCTCTGTGGAATACCTGGAAGTTGTGAATCCTGCCTCTGCAGATTTGTTCTAAAAAACTGTAAAAACAAAACCAGAAACAAACAAGACAGAGGCAAAACCTTCTCCAGTCTTAAATTTTTGGGGACTTGCATAGTAACGTCTGGGTCACAGATGAAGTTGCTTCCAAAATAACTCCCCTACTTTCTAGTCCAAAGAGTGGGCATCCCCCCTTGATGGCTAGCACAGCCCCTGAGATACCTAGCAGCTCGAGAGCTGAACTCAGCCAATGTCCACTTACAATTCCATTCCTTTCAGCATCCTAGAAAGTGGAGGTAAGGCAATGTCTCACTCACAGAAAGATTCTGTTCTGGCTTTCATAGTTTTACAAAGTTTACATTTAGACCCTTACTGATTAAATTAAATTTAATTGTTTAAAATAAATAAATAACTTATTTATTTATTTATTTATTTATTATAGAGACAGAGAAGTTGAGAGGGGATACGGAGATAGAGAGGGAGAGAGAGAGAGTGGTACCTGCAGACCAACCTCCTCACCACTCCTGAAGTAATGTGTGCTTTTGAGCTGAGGTTTTCAAAGGGTCTAATTTTCTTTTTCCCTGTTGTTTTATTGTTTTTGTTGAGTAGGACAGAGAGAAACCGAGAGAGGTGGGGAAGACAGAGGGGGAGAGAAAGACAGACACCAGCAGACCTGCTTCACCACCCCTGAAGTGACTCCCCTGTAGATGGGGAGCAGGGGGCCTGAACCGGGATTCTGATGCCTTTTCTGATGTCTGTGCGCTTTCCACCATGTGCGTTTAACCCACTGTGCCACCGCCTGGTTCCCAGGGATCTAATTTTCTAAACATATTTTTTCTCCAAAATATGGGTTGTCACAAGATGATGCAGGGCTCAGCTCTGGTTCATGGTGGTGTGAGGATCTGAACTTGGCACTTTGGAGCCTCAGGCATGAGAATCTCTTTGCATAATCATTATGCTGTCTTCTCTGCTCTTAATCCTGATTTTTGTGAATTTTATTTCATTGTTGTTGAATATGTCAGTGTAAATGCAGTATCATTGTTTTGGGTGACATTTAGTAAGATTATGGATATAAATTTGCCATTTGTCTATGTAGTAGTGGTCAAGCTCTGCCTGTCTCTTTACTTGAAGAACCAGCTTGAAGTAGTGAAGCCCAGTGGTCACACGCACACACACACACACACACAAACATACACTGATGATGTGTATGTAAACTCTGTATATTATGTACCATAGTAGTCTTGGTAGCAGCAAATTCTACTACTCATACATTGGTGGGTGAAAAATGTCAAAAATCAGAAGCAACATTTCTCTTTCCTGAGATAGCCTCATGGTCATTGCACTAACTAGAACTTGTTCTTATACAAGTGACATAAATAATGGTGTTAGCTTGGTTTAGACCAAATTTATTGATTCAAAGAAATTAAAAGACCAGGGAAGAATTCAGAGCTCCAGTGGTGTTTCTTTTTATTTTATTGATTTAATAATGATTAAGTTCTGTGTCCCATCTCCTCCATTGGTAGCTTCCCCATTCTTTGTATAAAGGTATCTCTGGGAGTATGGACCAAAATTCTTTGTGATGTTCAGAAAGTGGAAGGTGTGGCTTCTATCATTGCTGCTCCGCTGGACATGGGTGTTGGCAGGTGGATCCACACCCCCAACCTGTCTCTGTCTGTCCCTAGTGGGGACAGGGCTCTGGGGAGGGGAGGCTCCAGGACAAATGGGTGAGGGCATCTGCCCAGGGAAGTCAGGATGGCATGGTGGCAGCATCTGCAACTAGGTGGCTGAAGAGCATTAAGATATAACACAGAACAAATTCTTTAATAATCAGGAAACTAAAGAAAAGAATATAGCAGATGAGATTTGGGGTCTCCAGTTTGGAAGAAGCTAGAAAATCTATTTCAGATATATACAAAGGGGGCCATGACTTTACTTTTTTTTTTTTTTGCCTCCAGGGTTGATGCTGGGGCTCAGTGTCTGCACTATGAAACCACTGCTCCTGTAGCCATTGTTTTGAATTTGGTTGATTTTGTTGTTTTGTTTTTGTTTTTCAGATGGGACAGAGAGAAACTGAGAAGGGAGGGGAAGATAAAAATGGAGACAGACAGACACCTGCAGACCCACTTCACTGCTTATAAAATGACATCCCTACAGGTGGTGAGCCTGGAGCTCGAACTGGGATGCTGGAGCAGGTCCTTGTGCTTTGTACTCTGTGCACTTAACCCAGTGCACCACCACCCAGCTCCCAGGGGCCCATGACTTTACTAATTTTTTCCTGGGCCTGACAGCTAACATGCAGGTAGCCTAAAGGTTTTGCCCAGGAGATGGTCTCAGAGCTAGAAATATGACTAGAAAATTGGATTATAGGAGAGAGTAACTCCCAAATGTGTGGAAAGTATATAAATACCATTAACTGTAAACCCCATTGATCTGATCTGAGGCCCATGTCTATTCCTATTCAGCACAGGAGACTGTGTGAGCTCTGCATCTCTGTAGATCTACACTCATATGTTGACACAGCCTCCCTTAGGAGGGTGGCACAGTCTCAGCCATTGTTGATCCACATTGAGGCCAAGGTCCTATAGAGGCCCACAAGAGGGTTTATGATGTTGTTCCTGATAAAGACGACCAGTGATGGTGAAGAGAGAGGGATCATGATGGGGTCTAGGTCCATCATGTCTGTGTGGGAATTCCAGGACTGCCTGACTAGGGCCCCAGATGATGGGGTGGCCTTGTAGTGATCAAGAGTCGTCATTAAAGTGTGCCAGTCTCTTGCCCTTATTCAGCTTTTGTAGTCCTTACCTTGTCTGACAAGGTTGGTCTTGGAGTGATTGAAACAAATGAAATAGGTTGTAGGTGAGGAGGGTATCTAGGTCTAAGTAAGAACTATTTGATTAAATAGTTTATGGTGTCTTTTTAAGGTCTTTCTACTTGCTTGCTGTACTTACTGAGTCACTGCAAACTAGTGTTGTATACTTTTACTTTAAGCTGTTTATTTTCCCCTAACTTATGGAGACATGTGCACATGTGCTCTGTCTCATGGGCCTTGGGCTATATCTAGGTTCTGTGGCTTTGTTAGGAAGTGCACCACCTGAAATGGAATTAAAGAGTCCTTTGGGCTAGGAGAGGACTCACCCAAGTATTGAACCTGGAAGGTTGACATCCCACACCTATTGTCTTTAGACACAGTCCAAAATGAAGCATGTTGAATGGTACTGGCTGCACTGATCTGGTTGAACTCAGCAGACACAGGATCAAATGATCTGGATCAAGAGAAGTGTGAAGGAAAATGAGCCAAGCCCCAGAGGTTCCAGGACTGAGAGAAATGTGGGTTTTATAGAGAATGGAGAAGGTTTCTGCTGTCTTAGAGTTAAAAAAGGAAATAGTTAGTATTATAACCACACTATTTGGGGATTTGATTTACTTTGAAAATCCCATGGCTAGGATTTAATGTGCCATAAAAACTTACCATGATTCATGTCATTAAATGCTCTTTACAAATAACTATATCTTACATACTGGCAAGACCAGTTTGCTTCTGGTCTCCCTGGTTTAAGATTATAGGTGATATAATATTCAAAATAAAAGTCATTATTAGACATGCATTAATATTTTAACCTCAGTGTTAAAATTTTATCAGGTGACTAATTTGAAACCATGAGTGCTTAGATTGAAGGAATATATACTCAGAACTGAGGTCTATGCATTAAAAAGCTCAAGACACCCAATCTATTTCCCCCCTCTAATATCGACTAAATAGTGATTTTATAAGACTATAAGTTGGGGAGTCGGGCGGTAGTGCAGCGGGTTAAGCGCAGGTGGCGCAAAGTGCAAGGACCGGCTTAAGGATCCTGGTTCGAGCCCCCGGCTCCCCACCTGCAGGGGAGTCGCTTCACAGGCAGTGAGGCAGGTCTGCAGGTGTCTGTCTTTCTCTGTCTTCCCCTCCTCTCTCCATTTCTCTCTGTCCTATCCAACAACAACGACATCAATAATGACTACAACAATAAAACAACAAGGGTAACAAAAGGAAATACCTAAATATTAAAAAAAAAAGACTATAAGTTAATGGGAGTACATATTAACATCATTCCTCCCATCAAAGGTCTGTGTCCCTCCCCCCCTCCCCCCTATAGTGGAGCTGAACATCTACCCTTTCCCCCCAGAGTTTTTTACTTTGGTGCCATACTCCAAACTCAGTCAGATCCTGCTCTGTATTTCTCTTTCTTTTCTTCTTTCTCAGCTTCTGTTGGGATCATCCCATATTCTTTTTTTTCCTCTTTCTGTCTTATCTCACTTAACATAATTCCTTCTGGCTCCATATATAATGGGTTGGAGAAGGTGGGTTCACCATTCTTAACAGCTACATTTATATTTCCATTGTGTATATAGACCACAACTTGCTCAGCCACTCATCTGTTGTTGGACACCTGGACTGCTTCCAGGTTTTGGCTATTACAAATTGTGCTGCTAAGAACATAGGTGTACATGATCTTTTGGGATGGTAGTGTCTGGTTCTGGATACCATTATGCTATCTCCTCCTCCCATCTATTTCTTTATTTTTTTCCCACTAAGGACATTTTAAAGACCAGAGCTTGGGTGCTAGTTTCTGGTTCCCTTCTGTGTCAGGTTATGTCTTCTGCCTCAGGGGTTTCTAAAAAGATTGGTGTGGAGCCTCTGTCAGATGCTGTGCTGCCCTGTCAAGTGGGGAGTCTGCTTCCGCTGGCCGGGGCCTCCTGAGCCAGGCTCTGCGGGCTCACTCTGAGAGCTTCCTGCTGGACTAGTCATACAGCAAATGGTTCCCTCTCTCCATTTCTCTCTCTCTCTCTCTCTCTCTCTCTCTTTAATGTTGTAGCAGAAAATGAATCCAGGACCTTGTGCATGTAATTCACCACCACTTCCCAGAGCCTTCCCAACTCAGCTTTTCTATTATTAATGATTTTTGAGGGGCCGGGTGGTTGCACCTGGCTAAGTGCACACATTACAGTATGCAAAGACCAGGGTTCAAGACCCTGATCCCCACTTGCTGGGGGGTGGGGGGAGGAAGGCTTCACGAGTGGTGAAGCGGTGCTGCAGGTCTCTCTCTACCCCTTCCTCTCAATTTCTGATAAGAATAATAAAAAATGTTTTGAGAGGGAGATAGACATTGAAAGGAGAGGCAGCATTTTACCCCCTGTTATTCCCCCAGTGCCATTTTGTTGTGGTGCCAGGGCTCACACCCAGGACTTCACGCCTTGGAAGGGCCGTGCTCTGCTGGCTGAACCATCTCCCAGTCCCCGTGGCCTGTCTGAGTCTATAACTGAAATCATTGTCCATGGCATTTTGGATTACTGAACATATGCCCCATTGGGAGAGGGAGAGGGAAAAAGAGAGGGAGAGAGGGAGGAGGAAAGAGAGAAGGGGAAGGGAAGAGGGGGAGAAGGGGAAAGGAGGGGGGAGTGGGAAGAGGAGTGGGCAGGAGGAGAGGGGGAGGGGAGAGAGAATGGGGTCAGAGAGAGAGGGAGGGGGAAAGGGGAGGAGAGAGAATGGGAGGGGACAGAGAGAGAGGGAGGAAGGGGAGGAGAGGGAAAGAAAGGGGAGAGAAAGAGAGAGACACTAATCCCAAGCAAATACCCTTTCTGGGTGACCCTAGCAGGCCCCCAGAAATAAGTTTTTTAATCAGAAGGTGTTTATTCACCTCAACAGGAAACTTGAGCTCAGGGACAAAACCAAGAAATTCCCTGGGGGCTTCTCCTTTCCTGACCCCAGAGAGCCAGGGTTCCCCAGCCAGGGTGGCTTCCATGTTCCTCCCAAACCCACTCGTGGCTGGCGGGCGGTCTGGTTGCTATCCTGAGGTCCAGCAAAGACTTAAATCCAGGGGATCACCGAGAGGCCACCATCTCTGGGTTTCTGTTACTTCCCTCTGGCTTGTGGCATGGAGCTGCCTCTCACAGAGGGCATTCCTGGGGAGAAGGCCCCCCTCTTCTGGCTGTTGACTTCACTGAGGATGGGAAAGGAGCTTTCTGCTCCTTTTCTGATGAACAGACTCAGTTGGGGGTGGGCCAG
This sequence comes from Erinaceus europaeus, assembly GCF_950295315.1. Lineage (NCBI taxonomy): Eukaryota > Metazoa > Chordata > Mammalia > Eulipotyphla > Erinaceidae > Erinaceus > Erinaceus europaeus. Next base: position 2,332,413 of record NC_080162.1, on the reverse strand, counting down.
TGGCACTTCCCAGACTTGGGTCAGGAGAGGAGTCCTCCTTCAGTTTAAATACTTCCATTTGCACCTTCTCAGGATACCTTCTTGCCCTGCAGCAAAGGGTCCCTGGGAGCATCTTTTCTGCTCAGGTGTCTACAGTGCCACCTCTGTGACTTTCCCCTGTGTGTTAGACCTTGGTTTTCCCTTGATGGGGACTGTGAGACCTCATGCCAGCTCATAAAGGAGGCAGAGGCATTTTGAAGGAGTGTTTGTCCTTGGAGCAGGAAACAACCAGAGTTGACTTAAAGTTGCTTAGGTATTTCTGGTGATTCGTCTAGGAGATGGGTTGTGCTGAGCTCCCAGGAGCCCTAGATGTGGAGATCAATAGTCCAGGTCTTTATAGAAAACAAAGGGAATGGGAATGACATCATCTCCCCAGACAATAACTAGGATACACCTGCATACCAGAGTTCAGGCTCAGGGAAAACAAACCAACAAACAAACAAACAAACACACAAAAAACTAGTATGGCCACAAGCCCTTTGGAATATAACTAAAATAGGCCTACTAGCTATCTGCAGAACAGAGACACCCCGCCCCCAACTCTTCATCTGCACTACTCCAGCCTTTAGGTTCATGTTTAGTCAACAATTTGTTTGGCTTTGTATGTTAACTCTCTTTTCAGCCACCAGGTTCCAGATGCTACCATGATGCTGACCAGACTTCCCTGGACAGACGACCCCACCAATGTGTCCTGGAGCCCTGCTTCCCCAGAGCCCTGCCCCACTAGGGAAAGAGAGAGACAGGCTGGGAGTATGGATCCACCTGTCAACACCCATGTTCAGCGGGGAAGCAGTTACAGAAGCCAGACCCTCCACCTTCTGCTCCCACAATGACCCTGGGTCCATACGCCCAGAGGGATAAAGAATAGGAAAGCTGTCAGGGGAGGGGGTGGGATACGGAGTTCTGGTGGTGGGAATTGTGTGGAGTTGTACCCCTCTCATCCTATGGTTTTGTCAGTGTTTCCTTTTTTATAAAAAAATTTAAAAAAGAAATGAGTCTATATCTATATACAGATATAGACAGATAGTTGTAGAAACAAGAGCCAACCCATATCTGTGACCTTGGGAGAACTGCTGGTGCTTCCAATGGAGAGAACGGGGACACAGCTCTGGTGGAGAGAACAGTGTGGAGTGTAGCCCTGTGATCTTGTGATTTTTGTGATTCAATATGAAAATCACAAATAAAAATAAAAGTGAAGCAGTGGAACATCCTTAGTCTATCTGGTCAGCTCAGCAGACTTGGGAATTTCTAGAATGTCTGAGAGGATTCCTCATCTGGCTTCCTGCAGACTCACTCACCCCATTTTGTTCTGAGAAGATTGCTATCTCTTATCCGGGTCAGGAAATATGGGTTGCGTGCAGGGCTGACCTGCCCCGAGGAGCCTGCATCAAACACCCAGCCCTCTGGCCTGGAAAATGGGTCGTGCTCAGCTCTTTGTTCTCCTTCACCACAGAAAGCATCCTGGCGGATGGAAACATTCTGTGCCTGGTGTGCCCACTGCCCACAACTCCTCCTCTGCAGAGTCAGGGCAGACACTGTGCTGTGCTGCCTGCAGTGCCCGGCAGAGGAAATAAAGCAACGATGGAGGGAGACACGGCCATCTGTGTGGTGAGTGAGCTCCAGGCTCTGGCCAGAAGGCAGCGCCAGGGCCGTGACGTCAGCCTCAGGACGTGCCCAGTGAGTCTGTTCCCAGAAGCCTGGGCCCTGCTCAAGGAAGCTGTGATGCTACAGCCCTCAGAGAATACAGAGATACTGGTGTGTTTTATAGATAATGTTCTCTTTTCTTTTTAAAATGTTTTTATTATCTTTATTTATTGGATGGAGAGGCAAACGCTAGAAGAAGAAGATTGGATGGAGACAACCAGAAATGGAGAGAGAAGGGGTGAGAGAGAGGGAGAGAAACAGAGAGTTGCCTGCAGCCCTGCTTCACCACTTGCAAAGCTTTCCCCCTGCAGGTGGGGACCAGGGGCTTTGAACTTGGGTCCTCGTACTTTGTAAGGTGTGCTCTACCAGGTGCACCACCACCCGGAGGACCCTATCTAAAATTTTTTTTATTCATTTAAAAATGTTTTTATTTATTGATTGATTATTGGATAGAGACAGAAAAATTGAGAGGAGAGGGGAAGATAGGGAGAGAGACAGAGAGACACCTGCAGTCCTGCTTCACCACTGAAAAGTTTGCCCCCAGAAAAGTTTCCCTGGAAAATGAGACGGTTGCATTGCCAAGGGTGTGCAGCTTGGTCAAATCTGGCTGTGGAACGGCATACAGTCCTTGAATGGTATAGGCCTGAACACCTGCAAAATTCACTGGGCAGCTGAACGGCTTGGACCGGCATGGGGTGGTTACACCCTTCGTGCTGGGCGGGGGAGGACTCCGCCATAACCACACAGATCTGTTTCACACACTCAGTGATGGACTGTGGAATGCCAGCGATAGCAATGGCTCACTAAGTTGAATGGAAAGCATATCCCAGGCCATTTGGACCTGAGCCCCTGTCCTCTCTCCTTTGTCCTTGATCTTGCAACCAACTACCTTTTCCGATGAGAGAGCCACACTGACTAGCAGGGGAAAAAAAACTCAGGGCTTAAGCCAGGGTCCTTTTGCACTGTGACATGTGTGCTTAACCAGTTGCACCACTGCCTGGCCCCATATATATCATATTTTCAAACAGTATTTTTCTTTTTTAAAATTTCTGTTGCCTTTATTTATTTATTGGGTAGACAGCCAGAAATCAAGAAGGAAGGGGTCGATATAGAGGGAGAAACACCTGTAACACTGCTTCACCATTCGCAAAGCTTCACCCCTGCAGGTGGGACCTGGGGGCTTGAACCTGGGTCTTTACTCATTGTAACATGAGCACTCAATCAGGTGTACCACCATTCAGCCCCAAGCAGTATTTTTCTTTTTGAAATTTTATTTATTTATTTTTATTTTTATTTACAAAAAGGAAATACCGACAAAGCCATAGGACAAGAGGGGTACAACTCCACACAGTTCCCACCACCAGAACTATGTATCCCATCCCCTGCCCTGATATTTACTTATTTTTAAGAGAAAACTACTCAGCTCTGGTTTATGGTGGTGCTGGGAACTGAACCTGGGGCCTTGAAACCTTAGATATGAAAGCCTTTTACGTAACCGCTGGACTATCTCCCAAGCACTGAAATTTAATTCTGATATGTTCAGTAACACATGAAGTATTCCTTCCTCTAGACCGGAATTAAGTAAATACATTTATTTATCTTACCAGCACTTATCTCTGTGCTGAATTTATTTTTTAACTTTTATTTATAAAATGAAAATATTGACAAGACCACAGGATAAGAGGGGTACGATTCCACACAACGCCCACCACCGGAACTCACTCCGTATCCCATCCCCTCCCTTGCCAAGCAGTATTTTTCTGTGTAAAATTCAGCTTCCATAGTGAGCAAGTGTCCTAGAGCAAAGGTTGGATAAAATAATAGCTAATCTTGCTGTATCTCACCATTCTAATTTTCTTGTCCTACTCTGTTATGCTGCGACACGGAGGAGAGAGAGAGAGAGAAGATCCAGAGCAGAGATCTGCACAGCACTACTCTTTCCTGTTGTTTGAATATTTTTTCTTCTTCACTTACTAAATCATTATTATGAAGCACATGCGCTAGTGTATTTACGAACCATCCTAAGTATGTTTTTATCTCATGGATCCGTGTTTCTCCATAGATTATTATTTATTTATGTATTTATTTATTGTTGGTAGACACAGCCAAAAATTGGGAGGGGAGGGGGAGATAGAGCAGGAGAGAGGGAGAGAAAGAGAGAGAGGAAAAGGGAGGGAGGGGGAGAGAGAGAGAGAGAGAGAGAGAGAGGAATCTGCAGCTCTGCTTTACCACTCATAAAGCTACCCCCTAACAGGTGGGGACCAGGGGCTTGAACTTGGGTCCTTCTGCACTATAATGTGAGCACTTAACCAGGTGTGCCACTGCCTGGCCCTGTTTCCCTAGGTTCTAATTGAGTCAGCTTTGACCTCCCATTCATATTTCATATTACTCTAATCCCAGTGATGTCACTGTGCTGGCAGGTGACTGTTCTGCTTTCAAATACACCACAAATGTTTTCACTGCAGAGTCTGGTTAAGGCTAGGGCCTCAGTCTATCGGTTACTCGAGTGAAAGCGTGAGTGGAAAGATTAGCTTGTGGTCTGTGTTCAACTGGCCCAAGGATAACTGTGCTGAGTATGTCTTTAATTCTCTAGTCAAGGTGAACATTCTGTTTAAACATAATGTTAAATTTATAGGAAAATGTACAAAATTAAGATAAAGATCTCTATTTCCTTTCACTTAAATTTCTATTAGCCATATCCTTCTTCTAGCATTCATAGATCTACCTATCTATCTATCTATGTACCTATCTATCTATCTATCTATCTATCTATCTATCTATCTATCTATCATCTGTCGTCTATCTTTCTGTCTATATATCTGCCATCTGTTGATCTACCATTCATCCATATATCATTATCTGATACTACCTATTTTTCTTCTGAAACATCTGAGTTAGTTAAAAACAAAACACCTCATTCCTTGTAATATTTCCCCCCTGAGAACAAGGTCATTCTCTCTTGTATCTAACAATGCCAGGTCCCCAGGCCAGACTTTTAAGGTCCAAATTAGTTACAATTGATGTTCAAGCGACGCTGTCCTCTGTCTCAGTGGGCTTCTGTGTACTGGCTCTCATATCTCTGCTGCTGCCCTGGGCTGTGGAATGCAAACAGACAATGTCTGGACTTCTGAGTCTCTGAATTGCTCTGAAACATATTGGACATAGCCTTTCATTTTATAATCTGGGAATTCTCAAAGTGCCAAAATTATCTGACTTCCTCTGAATCCCCTGGGGAAATTAAAAAAAAAAAAGAAAAGAAAGAAAGAAAAAAAAAAAAAAAAAGAAAAAGCAAGTTCCAAACATTGACCCTGGAGCTTTTCTTCAGACAGATGTGAGCATTTAGCCCAGGAATAAGCATTCTGTGACCTCTCTCACCACCCTCTCCCAGCTTGGAGCGCCTCCGTCCCACGTTGGGGAGGGAGGCTCAGTGAGCAGCCTCACTGTGAAAGTCCACTTGGTGGGCACCCGGCCCCAGCTGGGACACTTCCAGGGTAGCAGAAAGAGTCCCAGAGCATTGTTCCTTGCTGGGAAGTTCACTTTTCAGAATTTTTTTTTCTCATGTAAGTTTCAGTTACTTTTCTGCTGCAACTGGTTTTGTTTTTATCCCCTGAAGTAACTTAAAACAAGATCAAGTGGCTTTCTCGTTCACTCACTATAAAAATAATAAGAAGAAAGTAGAAGAACAAGTGCAGGATTCATTCCAATCCCAAGTGGTTCAGGGGATAAAACCCCTGAGAAATGTGTTAAGATTTTACTATTTTCTCTTTTAGTCTTCATAGATACACTTCATACACATCTTATTTTTAAAATACACATCTATTCTGTTTTTTTATGTTTCGTTATTTTGAAATATAATATTGTGAGAACTAGCCCAGATAAACAAATGTGTTTTGAAAGCACACTTTCAAATAATTGTATTAGATCTCACAGGTTTTTTTTTTTTTTATCTGTTGGAATGAGGTTAACACTTCCAATTGGTGTTTACTTGAGCTGTTTCCAGTTTTCCACTGTTATAGTGTTTATATAAACACATCACAAACCATCACAAATACATGATTGTCTGCACTCTTGATCATTCCTCTAAGCTGGATTCCTCAAAGAAAAAGTGAGTGCAAAGCCACTGCCCAGTGGGATGGGAAGCTGAGTCACAAGCAATGGGCTTACAAACCTGGTGCCAAGTCAGAAAGGGGGAGATAGCAGAGGTAATGACAATAGCATGCTTTTCCCCCCAACTTTATTTATTTATTTTATTTGATAGAATGGAAAGAAATTGAGACGGAGGACAGAGAGGGAGAGAGACACCTGTAGCCCTGCTTCACTACTCATGAAGCTTTCCCTGCAGGTGGGGACCGGGGGCTTGAACCCAACCTGGGTCCTTGTGCATGGTGATACATTCATTTAACCAGGTGTGCCAGTAATATATATATATATATATATATATATATATATATATATATATATATATATCTGGGTTCTTTATGTATTTTGGCCATTAGTCCTTTATCTGGAGTGTGTTGTATAAAGATCTTCTACTCTCATTCTGTAAAATTGCTTCCAGTTTTGGGAATGGTTTCCTTTGATGGGCAGAAAGTTTTCATTTTAATGTGGTCTCATTGCTTTATTTTTATTTTTGTTTTCCTTTTAAAAATATTTATTTATTTATTTATTTATTCTCTTTTGTTGTCCTTGTTGTTTTATTGTTGTAGTTATTATTATTGTCGTCATTGTTGGATAAGACAGAGAGAAATGGACAGACGAGGGAAAGACAGAGAGGGGAAGAGAAAGATAGATAACTGCAGACCTGCTTCACCACCTGTGAAGCGACTCCCCTGCAGGTGGGGAGCTGGGGGCTTGAACCTGAATCCTTATACCGGTCCTTGCGCTTTGTGCCATGTGCACTTAACCCGCTGCACCACAGCCTGACTCCCTTTATTTTTGTTTTCTTTGCTGATGGACTTTTGTCTTTGAAGACTGTTCCAGAGCATAGGTCATGGAGTGTACTGCCAGTGTTTCCTTCTGTGTGTCTGATAGTTTCTGGTCTAACGTCCATGCCTGTGATGCACTGAGAGCTGGCCTATCCTTCTTGGTGACATAGGCTGCTGTCCTCAGTTCTCTCTAATTAGCATCACCTTCTTCTGACTTTGCTACAATGTTTCACCAAAATGTATGCTAAATTCTACCACATCATCTTTTCACACCTGTTGAAATCATTATCACTTTTTCTTTTTTTCTTTTTATTTATAAAAAGGAAACACTGACAATAAACCATAGGATAAGAGGGGTACAACTCCACACAATTCCCACCACCAGCTCTCCATATCCCATCCTCTCCCCTGATAGCTTTCCTATTCTTTATCCCTCTAGGAGCATGGACCCAGGGTCATTGTGGGATGCAGAAGGTGGAAGGTCTGGCTTCTGTCATTGCTTCCCTGATGAACATGGACATTGACAGGTGGATCCATACTCCCAGCCTGTCTCTCTCTTTCCCTAGTGGGGCAGGGATCTGGGGAAGCAGAGCTCCAGGACACACTGGTGTGGTTGTCTGTCCAGGGAAGTCAGGTTGCCATCATGTTAGCATCTGGAACCTGGTGGCTGAAAAAAGAGTTAACATATAAAGCAGAACAAATTGTTGACTAATCATTTACCTAAAGGCTGGAATAGTGCAAATGAAGATTTGGGGGTCTCTGTTTTGGAAATAGTTAGTAGGCCTATTTTAGTTATATTCCAAAGGACCCATGACTATACTAGTTTTTTTTTCTGAGCCTGAAATCTGATATGCAGGTGAACCCAAGACACTGAGACACCACCTTACCCCTGTGAGAATGGCATACATCAAAAATCACACTTTTTCTATTATTGAGTGACTGGATTTCCTGAGTACAGGAACGTCCCTTTAGCTTTTTCTTATAATATAGAACTAATTTTTATTGTGGTACTCATTCAAGGTGACAAACTTTTCTTAGTTGTGTGACAGTTGCTTCTTTGTACTAAAGTGGTTTTAAAAAGTAGCTTCTGACACTCTTGTAAATAACTTAGTTTTTTTTTTTAATTCTTATTTATTGGATAAGGACAGCCAGAAATAACGAGGGCAGGGGGTGATAGAGAGGGAGAGAGACAGAGCCATGTGCAGCCCTGCTTCACCACTCACAAAGCTTTTCCCCTGGAGGTGGGGACCAGGGGCTCGAACCCGCATCCTTGCGCATTGTAATACATGTGCTCAACCAGGTGCGCCACCACCTGGCCCCTAATCACTTAGTTTTATTGTTTTCCAAAAAGTAAGTAAACATAGTTTATTGTAACAGACTATAGTATGCAAGTACAAGGGGAAAGCTGTATTGTCGAAGAAGCGTGTTCTACCTTCAACTCTTGTCACTTTCAGCTGAACGCCAATCATTTTAATTCTTCATCTACAGTCAAATATTCTAGCACTTCTCTGTTCCCACTCAGTTCTTATTCTTTATACCAGCGGGATTTGATCAACTCCAAATGACAGTAGGTTCCCAAGAGAGCAGGTGCCTAAGAAAGCTCTGCTTCTTTAGCTCCAAGCTTAAGTAGCTTTCTTTCTTAGTTTCCCTTTCTTTCTTTCTTTCTTTCTTTCTTTCTTTCTTTCTTTCTTTCTTTCTTTCTTTCTTTCTTTCTCTCTCTCTCTTTCCTTCTTTCTTTCTTTTCTTTCTTTCCTATTTTAATTAGTGATTTAATAATAAATTTACAAGATCATAAGATAACAGGGGTATATTTCCACACAATTCCCACCACCAGAGTTCCATGTCCCATTCCCTCCACTGGAAGTTTCCCTGTTCTTTATCCCTCTGGGAGTCTGGACCAAAATTCTGTATGGGGAGCACCTTTCTTTCCTTCCTTCCTTCCTTCCTTCCTTCCTTCCTTCCTTCCTTCCTTCCTTCCTTTCTTTTTTCCTTTATTGGGGGATTAATGTTTTGCATTTGAGAGTGAATACAATAATTTGTACATGCATAAAATTTCTGTTTTCCAACAACACTACAACCCCCACAGGGTCCTCTGTCATCCTTTTCCAGGACCTGTATTCTCTCCCCCACCCATGCCAGAGACTTTTACTTTGGTGCAATACACCAACCCCAGTTCAGGTTCTACTTGTGTTTTCTCTTCTGGTCTTGTTTTTCAACTTCTGCCTGAGAGTGAGATCATTTCATATTCATCCTTCTGTTTCTGACTTATTTCACTTAACATGATTTCTTCAAGCTCCTTCCAAGATGGGCTATAAACGGTGAAATCACTATTTTTAATAGCTGAGTAGTATTCCATTATGAATATAAACCACAACTTGCTCATCCACTTATCTGTTGTTGGACACCTGGTTTGCCTCCAGGTTTTGGCTATTACAAATTGTGTTTCTATGAGCACAGGTATACACAGTTCTTTTTAGATGGGTGTGTTGAGTTCCTTAGGATCTATCCCCAGGAGGGGAATTGCAGGGTCATAGGGTAGGTCCACTCCTAGCCTTCTGAGAGTTCTCCAGACTGCTCTCCACTGGAGTTGGACCAAATTGCATTCCTACCAGCAGTGAGGGAGGGGTCCTTTGACCCCACAACTTTACAGCATTTGCTGCTGTTACCTTTTCTGATGTATGACAATCTCACACGAGTGACATGGTATCGTATGATTGTCCTTGTTTGTGTTTCTCTGACAATCAAAGACTTGGAGCATTTTTCATGTGTTTCTCAGCCTTTTGGATCTCTTCTGTGGTGAATATTCTGTCCATGTCCTCTCCCCATTTTTGGATTGGGTTATTTGTTTTCTTGTTGTTGAGTTTGGCAAACTCTTTATATATTTTGGTTATTAAACTCTTGTCTGATGTTTGGCATATAAAGATCTTTTCCCATTCTGTGAGGGATCTCTTGGTTTGGGTAGTGGCTTCTTTTGCTGTGCAGAAACTTTTTAATTTGATGTAGTCCCATAGGTTTATGCTTGCCTTAGTCTTCTTTGTAATTGGATTCATTTCAAAATTTATGCAGAAAAGAGTTCTGCCAGTATTTTCCTCTAAGTGTTGGATAGTTTGTGGTCTAACATCCAAGTCCTTGATCCACTCGGAATTTACTTTTTGGTGGAATTTTACTGTTTGGTGAAATACAGTGGTTCAGTTTCATTCTTCTGCATGTGTCAACCCATTGTTTCCAACACCATTTGTTGAAGAGACTCTGTTTTCCCCATTTAATAGTCTGGGCACCTTTGTCAAAGATTAGCTGTCCATAGGTGTGGGGCCTCACTTCTGTGCTTTGAATTATATTCTACTGCTCAGTGTGTCTATTCATGTCCCAGTACCAAGCAGTTTTGATGACAACGGCCCTGTAATACAATTTGAGATCTGGGCGTGTGATGCCTCCAGTTCTGATTTCTCTTCTCAAGATTGTCTTGGCAATTCTAGGTCTTTTCTGGTTCCAGATAAACATTTGTAGCATTTGTTCTATTCTCCTAGAAAATGGGTTTGGGATCTTGATGGGGGTAGCATTAAATTTGTAGATGGCTCTGGGTAGTATATTCATTTTGATGATGTTAATTCTTCCAACCCAAGAACATGGAATATTTTTCCACTTCTTTGTGTCTTTTTCTATTTCCTTGAGTATTGACTCATAATTTTCAGTTTACAAGTCTTTCACTTCTTTAGTTAGGTTTATTCCTAGATATTTTATTATTTTTGTTGCTATAGTAAAAGGAATTGATTTCTGGATTTCTTCTTCTTCTAACTTAGTGTTTGCATAGAGGAATGCCACTGACTTTTGTGTATTAATTTTGTAGCCTGACCCCTTACTGTATTGTCTGATGATTTCCAAAAGCTTCTTCCTGAATTCTTTTGGTTTTTCTATGTATACTATCATGTCATCTTCAAACAGGGAGAGTTTGACTTCTTCTCTTCCAATATGTATCCTTTTAATTCCTTGCTCCTACCTGATTGCTATGGTAAGAACTTCCAACACTGTTAAATAGTAATGGTGATAGTGGGAAGTCCTGTCTAGTACCTGATCTGAGTGAAAGTAGTTCTGGTTTTTCATCATTGAGCTTGTGGGTTTGCTATATATAGACTCCACTATCTTGAGGAATTTTCCATATATTCACAATTTTGTAGCTTTTTTTATCATAAAGGGATGTTTATTTTGTCAAAGGTTTTCTCTGTATCTATTGATATGACCATGTTTTTTGATCTTGCATTTTTTGATGTAGTGGATCATATTGATTGATTTAAATATATTATAACAACCTTGCATCCCTAGGATAAAACCCACTTGGTCATGATGAGCAGCCTTTTTAATATAAAACTATATCTGATTGGCTAGAATTTTGTTCACTATTTTAGCATCTGTGTTCATCAGTGATATAGGTCTGTAGTTTTCTTTTTTGTTTGTTTCCCTGTCTGCTTTTGGTATCAGAGTGATGCTGGCTTCATAGAAGCTGGAAGGGAGTATTCCTGTGTCTTCAGTCTTCTGGAAGATTTTTAAAAGTAGAGGTATTAATTTTCCTTGAAAGTTTTGTAGAATTCATTTGTAAAGCCATCCGGTCTAGGATTTTTATTCTTGGGAAGGTGTTTGGTAACTGTTTCAATTTTATTGGTTGTGATTAGACTGTTCATATTATCTAGTTCCTCTTTATTTAATTTTGGAACTTTGTAGGTATGGAGGAAAGTAGCCATTTCTTCCAGGTTCTCTAGTTTGGTGGCACATAGTTGTACATAGAAGCCTCACATAATATGTTGAATTTCTGTGGTGTCTGTTATGTTATCTCCTCTTTCATTTACAATCTGATTTATTTGGGTCTTCTCCCTTTTTTGTCTTATGAATCTGGCTAAAGATTTGTCAATTTTTTTCCACTCTTTCAAAGAACCAACATTTATTTTCATTGATCTTTTGTATGATTTTCTTATTTTTAATATTATTTATTTCTGCACTAACTTTAGTTATTTCTGTCCTCCTGGTTGTTTTTAGATTCCTTTGCTCTTCTTCTTCTAGTTTTTTAAGGTGTGAACTCAGGTTGTTTATTTGAGCTTTTTCTTGTTTTCTAATGTGTGCTTGTATAGCTATGAACTTCCTTTTTACAACTGCCTTAGCTGTGTCCCAAATAATTGATAGTTTGTGTCTTCATTTTCATTGAACTCTGGATACATTTGATTTCTTCCTTGATCTCCTCTTTGATCCAGTAGTTGCTAAATAGTGTACTGTTGAGCTTCCACATTTTGGGACTATTACTATTTTTTCATTTATTGTTTAATTGTTACTTTAATTGCACTGTGGTCTGAGAAGATGCTTGGGATGATTTCAATGCTCTTGAATTTGCTGATGCTGTTGGTGGCCTAACTTATGGCCTATCCTTGAGAACAGCCCAAGTGGAATTGAGTAGAAGGTGTATTCCAGCTTCTTGGGGTGAATGACACTGAAAATGTCCAATAGTTGTATTTTATCTATCTCCTCATTTAACTCATTTCTTTAGTGATTTTCTGCCTCAATGATCTGTCAAGTTATGAGAGTGGGGTGTTGAAGCCCCCTACTATGAATGTGTTGCTATTAATATATTGCTGTAGCTCTTTCAGTAGATGTTTGATGTATTTAGAAGGCTTCTCCTTGGGTGCACAGACATTAACAATTGTTAAGTCCTCTTGACTGACTGATCCTCTGAGCATTAAGTAGTGTCCATCCCTCTGTTTTTTAATATTATTTATTTTAAAGTCTTTCGTTTCAGATATGAGAATAGCTGTTCCTGCCCTTTTTTGTGGGCTTTTGGCTTGTATGATAATTTTCCGTCCTTTCATTTGAGCCTGTGTTTGTCTTGTTGAGTTAGGTGGGTTTCCTGCAGACAACATACTGTTGGTTTGTGTTTTATGATCCATATTGTTACTCTGTGCCTTTTAATAGGTGGTTTCAGGCCATTGACATTTGTTAATATCATAGATTAATGATATTTTAACAATATTTTTATAGAATTTTAGAATGTTCTGATGTATTGCATATTTATGTTTATCAGAATACTTTCAGAACTTCTTTCAGAGCAGCTTGATGATAGTTGATTTTTTTAACTGTTGCTTGCCTGAGAAGGTTTTTATGCCTCCATCTAGTCTGAATGACAGTCCAGCAGGATATAGTATTCTTGGCTGAAAGCCTTTCTCATTGAACACTCGATAGATATCTTGCCATTCTCTTCTGGCCTGTAGTGTTTGTGTGGAGAAGTCTGCTGCCAACTTTATTGGTTTTCCCCTGTAGGTGACTCTTTGTTTTTTCTCTTGCAGCCTTCAGGATCCTTTCTTTATCCTTATTCCTTTCCAATCTAAATATGATGTGTCTTGGTGTCTTTAAGTTTGGGTTAATTCTGTTTGGGACTCTCTAGGCTTCTTAAACCTTTATGTCTTTGATGTTGTCTAGACTAGAGAAGTTTTCAGCTATTATGTCCTGAAGAATTCTTTCTTCCCCTTCCTCTCTTTCTTCCTCTGGTAAGCCAATAATGCATATATTATTTCTTTTGAAGTCATCCCATAGATCTCTGTTGTTGTTTTCAGTATCTCTTAATCTCTTTTTGAGATCTCTTACTTCTTTTTTAGTTGTCTCTAATTCATCCTTGATCTTGCTAATTCTGTCTTCAGCCTCATTTATTCTATTATCTCTCCCCTCTACTTTTTTCTGGAAATCATCTATTTTGTTACCCTGTTCTGATACTGTTTTAGCTTGTTCATCTATTTGTGTTCTTAGCTCAGCTATTTCAGCTTTCAGCTAATAACCTTGAGATAATTAGTGTTTTCTTCCAGAGTCTCATTTATTATTTTTGTATTTCTGATGACAATTCTTTCAAACTTTTTACTCACTCCTGTGACTATTTCCTTAACTAGTGTTTGGATGTTGACCCCATTATTCTGTGATTCAACCTTTGTGGCATTTTATCTGGTCTTTTTTCCTGGTTCATTTCTCTAATATATCTTCTTGTTGGTTTAACCATTATATATATTATGTTATGAGGTCGCTATCTCAGTAATTTTCAAATTACTGATCACTTTTGCCTGGATTAACTTGTATTTAACTAAGGTACTTAAAGAATTCACAGTTGTGGAAATTAACTGTTGTTTCAATGTTATTTTAATCCCTGAGTTGAAGCACAGTGGCTGTTAAAGCCTCTTTTGTTCTTTTTCTTCTCTGTAGGCTATGGGAGCCTGAGGGCTTTTTAACTATAAGTAGGTTTTTTAGCTTAATGACTCTCTCTTGATCAAGAGATAAAGCAGGGTGTGGAGAATTAGCACAGTGGTTATGCAAAGAGACTCCCACACCCCAAGAACCCAAAGTACTGGGCTCAATTCAGCTTCTCTGACAAATTGAGTAGCACTGCTGGGCCTTGTGAGTTTCTAAACAAGTACTGTTTATAGTATGTGGGTTTTGAAGCAATTATTCACCACGTTCTCATCAGCAGAACAATGTGGAAAGGCTCCTACTATACAACCTCACCACTAGGCCACTGGGGTGTAGATCTTCTCCTGAGTTTCCTGGTCAGTTTTCTGTCCCCAGATGTTAGCACAGGGCTTCCCTCTGCTGCTCCAGCTTCTGAGGGCAGTAACAATGGAGACTCACAGTTGCATTTTGTGAGTCTTAGGGGAGTCCCCTCCTCCCTTCAGCTGTCTTTTTGTTGGTGAAACAGACTGGAGGTGGCTCTTCAACCAGCAAACTGCCAGACTTTTACCAGTCACTCAGGAGCAGATACGGGCTTTATCCCTGGGAGTCTCTCCTTAGGCTCCTCTCTGTCCATGAGCCACACGTGTTTGCACTCACTAGTGATTTGGTGGGTTCCTGAATTCGTTCTAGACCTCTCCTGTTGTGGTCCCAGATGATTTCCTTTGGCATTCCTAGTTGATCCCAGAGAGGAGAGGAGAGAAATACAGCTGCTGCTGCACTATAGCCCCTGAGGTGCTGCTTTCTAATCTCATGTTATTAGAATCTTTTCAACCCTCCTTGTTACACATTTGTTACTGTGAAATTATGCTCATGTGGGCCTTCCTTCCTCTTCATTGGCTCTGACAATTAACAAAAGTATTGAATCATGTGTCCCCACGGGTACCGTTATTGAAATTAAGAGACGGTTATTATCTGATGTAATAATTTAATTTCTTTTGCTGTGGAATCAACTGATGTCTACTGAGTATCTCCTGTATGCCTGAGTCTGTTGTTGTGCAGTTTCAGTGACCAGTAGATATTGGACAATCATGACTGACATTAGTGTTACAGATGTGGGGAGACAGATTATCTGGCTAGAAGCGGGGTATTGTGCAAAGTATGTTAAAGTCCACAGTGACAAACACTAACAGCACATCTTCATTCAATATTCAGTAAGAATTTTTGAAGAAAAATAACACTAAATTCAAACTCATAGTGGTGTTTTTCTCTTTCTTTCCCTCTTCTTACGCCAATCCTTGTGCTTTGTGCCATTTGTGCTTAACATGCTGCACTACCACCTGACTCTCTCTCTCTCTCTCTCTCTCTCTCTCTTTCTCTTCCTTCCAGGGTTATCTCTGTGACTTGGTGCTGGCATTATGAATCCACTGCTCCTAGTGGCCATTTTTTTCCATTTTATTGGACAGGACAGAGAGATATTGAGAATAGAGGGAAAAATAGAGGAGAGAAAAAAGAGACACCTGCAGACTTGCTTTACCACTTATGAGACATCCATTCTGGAGGTGGGGAGGAAGGGGATTGAACAAAGATCCTTGTGTGGGTCTTTGTGTTTAGTACTATCTGTACTTAGCCTTGAGCACTATCACCTGACCTCCTTTTTTTTCTTTATTTGATAATACAGAGAAAACTTCAGTGGGCTGGGGATATAGGGAGACAGCAAGACACCTGAAATATTTGCTTTACTGCTCATAAAGTTCCCCCCATGAAGCTTCTTCTTTACAGGTGGGAAGCAGGGGCGTGAACCTGGGTCCTTGTGCATGGTACTGTGTGAGCTTAACAAGGTGTGCCAACACCTAGCCCTCTCAAATTTGCAATCGTATTAAATTCAACCCATGATGAGTTTTATAAATACTGAACTGGTTATCTAGCTAAACCTAAGGCTAACTCTAAATGCAGCAGTGATTATAAGAATATATTCTTTTATTTTTTATCTTTATTTTTAAAAATATTAATTTTTTGATAGCACAGAAGGAAAGGGAAGATAGGGAGAGTGAGATGCCTGCAGTATTGCTCCACCACTGTGAAGGTTCCCCCTGCAGACTGAGTCTGGGGCTTGAACCTGGGTCCATGCTAATGGTGATCTGTACACTCTACTAGGTATACCACCATTTATACAAGGAATTATCTTCTTAAATTAGACATCACTACTAATAATAACAATGCAACCACACATTATTTGTGTATGTGTGCGTAGAATGAGACATTAAATGCTTTACATGTGTATTCTATGTCCCTCAGAGTTGCCCTAAGCTTGGCAAAATTTTATCCCTGTTTGATAGGAAAAGAACCAGGAGCTCCGAGTTGAGAAACCACACATCTAGAAATAACATATCTGGAAAGTGGCAGATTCAGGATGTCATGAGATCCACTGAAATGTCAGAAATTAGCAGGAGTTGAGCTTTAGAATTCATGTCAACTCAGCACATTAATCTGTCAGAGGTACTGAGGATGTGTAGTAGCTCACACTCTGGGTACTTAGTCAGAGGTACTGAGCATGTGCAGTAGCTCAGGCTCTGGGTACTTAGTTAGAGGTACTGAGCATGTGCAGTAGTTCACGCTCTGGGTACTTAGTCAGAGGTACTGAGGATGTACAGTAGCTCACCCACTCTCAGTGTTTGCAGTGAGTACATTACCCCAAGGTGCAGCACTGCATCCACCGCTCAAAGAGATGTCGATCACTGCAGAGAATTCTTCCTTTTTCCATTGATTTATTTTATCTCTGTTCCTGGCACAGGTCTGTCTAGTCTGGTTACCACGACCACATTGGAGCAAACCATCTTTCCCATAAACAGCAAGTGTCTACTTCCCAGCTGTAAACAAAATAGAAAGCTGTTTACAGATTGTCTCAGGAAAACATTACTATTTTTTTCATGAAGATTTTGAAGAAACCTAGAACTTTCAAACAGCTGAGTTTGACCAATGCACAGCCTCTCCCCCTCCCTCTCCCTCTCCCTCTTCCTCTCCCCTTCTCCTCCCCCTCCCCCTCCCACCCTCCCCCTCCCCCTCTCCCTCTCCCTCTCCATCTCCCTCTCCCTCTCTCCCTGTCCCTCTCCCTGTCCCTCTCTCCCTCTCCCTCTCCCTCTCCCTCTTTCCCTGTCCCTCTCCCTCTCTCCCTCTCTCCCTCTCTCCCTCTCTCCCTCTCTCCCTCTCTCCCTCTTCCTCCTAGACTGGCTTCGTAGGCAGGAGACAGAAGACCAGAGACTCATGGCTGAGCTGTACGCAATATCTCTTTATTCATGTGGAACACAGCACAATCTAAGCCATATAAAACTAAACTAAACTAAAACTAACAATCCTGTCCTTATATATACTTGCCAAGTAGGGTGTAAACAGGATGTGACATAGAGAGGGTGGAGCAAAAAGTGACTGGTGAAAATCAGGGTGTGACAAGGAGGGGGGCGGAGCAGGCGAGAATTCTACCACTGAACCACCAATGCCCTGGAGGGAGGGTGGTGCATAGTTAGTGATTTGAGTGGGATCAAACCAATGCCATGCAGGCAAGCCGGTGCTTAGTTAACAGTGGTTCTGTAAATAGAATACAGTGTTAAGCAGGGGGGATTAAACCAAATGAAACAGAAGGGGTTTTTAGAAGCAGAATTAGAAGCATACCAACAATTACCCCTTTCTTTTTAACTAATGGCCATAGTATCAGGAGTGTGGGGTGAACAGAAACCTATATCGTACAGGCGTTTTCAAAAGAACTGGCATACGACATGGAGGAACAAAATAGGAGAGCAGCAAGAACCAGTGTGATGCCAAGGGGAGGCCTGAGGGGGCGTTTCCTACCTCAAAGAGCAAGGCCTAGCTGGCGAAAGGACATTTTTTGCCTCTGGGGGCATCTATTGCCTCTGGGGGCGCTTCATGCCACTGTGGGCATCTCTTGCCTCAAAGGGCATTTCCTGCCTCTGTGGGCATGACCTAGTAAGGAGGAGGAGTTTTCTGACTCTGGGGACACGGCCTGCAGGCGAAGGGACATGGCCTATAAAGTCCCAAGGCAGCTGGCTGCAGTCAGTCTTTGAGAAACCCAGCAGCATAAAGGGAAGCTGCTGTAAAGTTGTGTAAAGTGTCCAAGAGGTGTACCAGTAAGTCCGATGGAAGTGTCAGTCGAAAGTAGATAAACATGGAAGAAATGCCAGGGGATGAAACACTGCACATCTGTCTCGATAGGGAAGGTCAGCCACTGGAATTCCGCTTTTCTGTAGAGAGTGAACTTTGGAGTCTGTGAATCTGTTTCTTCAGGTTGTGTCAGGTCACATAATTGATTTCTGGGGATGCGTTATTGTCATGCCATCTTGTGGGCGATGTCAGAGAACAGGGGTCCAAATGGATTTCTGGGGGTTCCATTTGAGCATATTCTTTTTTATGTGAAGACTTGACAGCTGAAATTCATTTACTTGTTAAACAAAACTTATAGCAGATTAGAAGTTTACTATAATTGATAACTCCATTATAATTGGAAGTCCTTTCTAGTATGATTTTAAGGTTGTTTAAACAGTTTAAACTCAATAAAATGTAGAAAGGTAAACAGAAGAACCACGGTTAGAAGCCTCAGGATTGAGAATAATTAACATAATCATTGCACTATCTGCCCCGCCCATAACTCATACAGTTTTCAGGATTAAACGTTTCAGATTTATGCCAAGACATAAAAAAAAAATCAAAGGAGGAAAAAACAATTTTTTGGATTGTTTCTGGATGTCTCTAGAAATTATGGCTGCATCCAGCATTTTTTTAAGTCAATGTCATACAAAAATTCAGTCATTCAAATCACTCTCTTATGAAATGCAACTGAAAGCAGACAGCAAACTTAAGATATTCAGAGAGAATAGAGAGAAAAGCGGTAGGCAGTTTTTGTTTTTTTCACATTTAACCAGATTATCCAGATCTCACTATGTAGCATCATGAGTCCCTGGAGGGCGTCCTAGTTCAAAAAGCTCCTCGAAATTCCATTTAGGGTGCTTCTGACTGTTCCTGCAGGACTGCTGCAGGCACCCATTTTTAAAGATGTCTTCCCATCAAAGAAAGAATCAAATCAGGAGAGTAGAACTAACTATGTGTCTCCATTCATGGGGACTGCCAGGGTACTGGAGAATGCTCTTCAAGTTAGAGTAGTCCTTCTCTGTGGGAAACATGCGAGAGGAAGTCCAAAAAGTCCCAGGGGAAATCTCCATGAATATCCTAAGCTCTACAATCACAGTCATAAAGAACCAAAGTGTGGCCTGGAGCAAAATGTAGTCCTTCTCCTTGGGAAACAAGGGAGAGGGAATCCAGAAAGTCCAAGGAGAAATCTCTGTGCATCTTCCAAGCTCTATGATCACGGTCATAAGAAACCAAAGTTCCCGGTCAGGGAACCAAAGTGTGGCCCAGTGCAAAATGTTCCAGAGACAGAGAAACTGTCTCATGATGAAACAGTAGAGGCTTTGGCAAACCTCTTCATAAGTAGAAAGGCAACCCATGGTGGATGGGTAGCCAAGTTTACTTATCTGGGCGATGGGCGGGTTAGGTCCCATGTAGGTGCCGGGCCCTGTTTTAGGCTCCATTATGTCGGGCTGGCTTTACGGGCAGGAGACAGACTACCAGAGACTCATGGCTGAGTTGTACGCAGTATCTATTTATTCATGCGGAACGCAGCACAGTCTAAACCATCTAAAACTTAACTAAACCAAAACTAACAATCCTTAGAAGCAGAATTAGAAGCATATCAACATCTCCCTCTCTCCCTATCCCTCTCTCCCTCTCCCTCTCTCTCGCTCTTTCCCTCTCTCCCTCTCCCTCTCCCTCTCCCTCTCCTTCTCTCCCTCTCCCTCTCTCCCTCTCCCTTTCCTTTTCTTCTTCTCCCTCTACTTCCCTCCCTCTGTCTCTCCCTCTCTCCCTGTCCCTCTCTCCCTCTCCCTCTTTCCCTCTCTCCCTCTCCTTCTCCCTTTCTCGCTCTCCCTATACTTCTATCCCTCTTACCCTCCCCCCTCCCCCTTCCCTTTCCCCCTCCCCTCACATCTCCCTCTCCCTCCCCCTCTCCCTTTCTCTTTGCCTCCATGGTTATACCTGGGGCTTGTTACCTACATTATGAATCCACTGCTGCAGGAGGCCTTTTTTTTTTTTTGTTTTGCCTTTTGGATAGGACAGAGAGAACTTGAAAGGAGGAGGGGGAAACAGAGAAGAGAAGAGAAAGACAAACACCTGCAGACCTGATTCACCACCTGTGACGTGACCCTTCCTGCAGGTGGCGAGCTGAGGGCTCGAAACAGGATCCTTGCGCTGGTCCTTGCACTTCAAACTATTTGCACTTAACCTGGTGCACCACCACCAACCCCACTGATGCACGATCTCTTTGCCATCAACTCTCACATCCTATATAAGTACGATGGAAACAGACTTTGATAGGGACTGCAGAGGTGATGGGAAGGTCTACCCTGGAAATCAGTGGAGCACTGTTTTTTTTAAGACTTTAATTTTTTTCTTTAATATTTTTATTTATTGGATATAGATCACCAGAAATCGAGAGGGAAGGAGGAAGCTAGGGAGAGAGATAGAGAGACACCTGCAGCCCTGTTTCACCACTGGCAAAGCTTTCTCCCTGCAGGTGAGGACTGGGGGCTCAAACCTGGGTCCTTGTACACTGTACCATGTGCACTCAGCCAGGTCACCACCACCTGGCCCCAAAGCACTTTTTTTACTTATTAAAATATAAAAAAACATATCTACTATATGCCTAGCACTCTGCTAAGGTGATACACATACATTTAGGCCTGGGAACAACTCATGAAGGAACCCAGGAGCTCAGTTTTAAGATTACGCAAGACACTGTGAGTTTAACTGCCTCAAGGTGACAGGAGATGGGGTAACATCTGGACTAACACACAGATCTCTTAACTCCAGAGGGAGTGACCACAATTACTGTGTTACAGGCTTTCCAGTGGAGGATAGATGTAGGGAAATTGTGAGGATATGGTTGAGCATGGTGTGGGGCTGCCTATTAAAAAGTGGGAGTCTGGATGGCACAGCCTTTCCTATTAGTCTCTCTCTACTTGAGATTGAACATGAAGGGAAAACTCCCACCAAAGAATGTCTCCTCTTTCAGCCTCCCTGCTTCACAAAGACTCTGCATGCAGCCCATCTCCTTGTTCTCAACCAGTTGGTTTGTTTACTCAGAAGTTAGTAGAAGTCTGTCTTCTTTGATCCTACATGGCCCACCCATCATTGTTCTGCTCTGTCAAACTATAACCAAGAACATCCTCTGTTGGGCATTACTCCCTGCTCCATCATTGACACTGTGGTCTATTTACATGATCGTTGTTTTGCCTGAGACCCGCCCTGCCTGCAGGGTATTGGTTAATCCCATTGGTTAGAACCTTCGCAACAGCTGCTCTGGAAGCTTTCTACCTTCACGCTCTTTTCTTTTCTCCACCCCCTCTCTTAGCCATTTCCTTTTCTGACCTGCCACTTCCAGTTTCTAAGATATAAAAGCATCGTCTCTGATCAATAAATGCTCCGCCACGAGTTCCTGGTCTCTCTCCCACGTCACTGAGTAAGCAGTAGCCCAGGTTGGCTCTGGTTGAGTTCTCTTCAACACAGAGAGCACATGCCCGGGAAGAAACACCCTCACACTAGCCTGGCAATCCTCTTGACTCTCAACCCACTCCGGACCTTCTAATCCTACATGATCTATCTCCTCTCTTAAGGCTCCTCTCTGTCTACTGGTTATTGATAACCCTACTCCTTTTGTTCCTTTGATCAACTAAACCCCTTGTTCAACATTTACTAGGGCTGCTCTGACCTTTTCTCAACCCCCTAGCCCTCTTTGTCCCTCTTCTCCAAAACCATATATGGAATGGATAACTTGCTTCCTCCTACAACCCCTTATAAACTCTACTTTGCTGCTCAATAAACAGATTGCCCATGAGACAAGTCCCTGGGTCTTCTCTTGTCATGGCACTAGCATTGGGCATAGAGAGAGACCTGTACAGCTCCACCCCTACTGCCCCGGAACATTCCTTCTAGCCCCCCCCCTGCATCTGGTGCACAACAGAGTGGGTAAGCCAGAGGTCTGTGCCCGGGAAAGAGGCCCCCACCCACCAAAAGCTCGACAGATAGAATCATGCAACAAAGCACTAGGTTACAAATTTACCATACATCTGTCTGTATTTACATAAAGCCACAGAATTCAGAGATAGAGCTTCTTCATACTGTGTGCTTAACCCGATGCACTACTGGCTGGCCCCCAAGATAGAGCTTCTTGGTCTGGGTTCTGTATACCACTGCATGTCTGAAAATATATTTCAGCTGGCTGGGAGGTGGCCTAGTAGATGAAGTGTTGAACTCCAAGCATGAAGACCTAAGTTTGAGTCCTGGAGTTGCACATGCCAGAGTGATGCTCTAGTTCTATCCCACCCCCCCTCACACAAATAAATAAAAAAAAACATTTTGGGAACTCTGATGTTGGACACTTTATGGAATTGTACCCCTGTTATCTTACAATCTTATTAATCATTATTAAATAAGCAATAAAAATTTTTAAAAATACAAATGTATTTCAGAGGGTTTTAACATCCTAAAAGTGGAATCAACATTTTTCTTAGGTCTTTCCCCATTATCAGGCACATTTTTGTTGACTGCTGTGAACTGTTAAGTCAACCAGCGTTACTGTTGTTGAGAAAGACACACTATTGCAACTTTCTCTGGCTATTGCAACCTTCTCTGGCTTACTTGGCCAACAGAACTAGCTCAGTCCTTCCTGCATTTAGCTGGTCTCATTCACTCTGCAGAGGTCACTTTCTGTGCTTGCCTGAGCCTTCTGCACAGACAGCTCACCTGACCACAGTGACTCCTGCAGTCAGTCAATTATGGTGTGTCTGAGGGACCATCCCCACAAATGCTTGCCTGGTACATCTTGGGGCCTTTTTGCAGACTCTTTTGCACAAGATTGTTCTTTCTGTTGGGAGTTCAGGGTTTTGTGAGTTTGATAGACTCTCTTATTTACTAGGGTACTGACACGTAGCTTGTCCTGCCTCCCCCTTCTGTCTTGTCTTCCCTTAACTAGGCTATCTGGGGGTCATGCAGATGACATTCCGTTGTGCCCGTCTCAGAGCTGGGTATCACCATGTGCATGTCTACCTTCCTATCCACCACCTACCTACCTGTTTATTATCCCTGCAATCCCTATCAACTACCTTCAATTATAGATTCTTGCGTTAGTTATATTATTATTACTTTTTTTCCCTTTGTCTCCAGGGTTATTGCTGGGGCTCGGTACCTGCACTATGAATTCACTGTTCCTGGAGGCTATTTTTTCCCTTTTGTTGTCTTTGTTGTTTATTGTGGTTGGTATTGCTGTTCTTGTTGTTGGATAGGACAGAGAGAAGTGGAGAGAGGAGGGGAAGACAGAGAGGGGGAGAGAAAGACAGACACCTGCAGACCTGCTTCACTGCTCATGAAGCCACCCCCCTGCAGGTGGAGAGCCAGGACCAACATTAGTTATTTTTTAATTGAGAGGGTTAATGCTCTATTTACAGTGCACTCACTGACATATAAGTACAATTTCATTAGAAACCAGGACCCCTCCTCCCAGGTTCTTTACTGTCATGCAATATGCCATGCCCAGCCCCTGGTTCACCTGGTATTTAAGATTATTATTATAATTTTTAACATTTATTTCCTTTTGTTGCCTTTGTTTTATTGCTGTAGTTATTATTGTTGTTGTTATTGATATCATCATTGTTGGATAAGACAGAGAGAAACAGAGAGAGGAGGGGGAAGACAGAGAGGGGGAGAGAAAGACAGACACCTGCAGACCTGCTTCACCGCCTGTGAAGCGACTCCCCTGCATGTGGGGAACCAGGGGCTCGAACTGGTGTCCTTACACCATTCCTTGTGTTTTGCACCACCTGCACTTAGCCCACTGTGCTGCCACCCAACTCCCTTATTATTATTATTTTTTACCAGAGCACTTCTCAGCTCTGATTCGTGGTGCTGCAGGGGATTGAACCTGGGACTTTGGAGCCTCAGGCATGAGAGTCTCTTTTCAGAACCATCATGTTATCTACTCTACTGCACTTTTTGACTTTGTGTTCTCACTCCCTGTCCCTTTTTATTTAGCCCCAGGAATAAGTGAGATGATTTTGGTATTTTTTTTCACTTTTCTGGCTTAACTCACTTAACATGATGTTTTCTAGCTTCATCCAAGATGGTTCAAGGGTGATGGCATCATCATTTTTAAAAGCTGAGTAGTATTCCTTTTAAATTCTTTTACTGTCTTCATTTGTTGGATATAGACAGCTAGAAATTGAGAGAGAAAAGATGGTGATAAGAGAGGGAGAGAAACAAAGAGACACCTGCAGCCCTGCTTCACCACTTTCAAAGTTTCCCCCTGCAGGTGAGGACCAGGGACTTGAACCTGCATCCTTGTGCTACCACTTGCCCCTCTGAGTAATATTCTGTCATGTATAAATACCACTTTTTAAAAAAGTAACCATTCATCTGTCATTGGATGTTGGTCTGCTTCTAATTCTGCTTCTAAAACCCCTTCTGTGTCACTGGTTTAATCCCCCCTGCTTAACACTGTATTCTATTGACATAACCACTGTTAACTAAGCACCACCCTGCCTGCAGGGCACTGGTTTAATCCCCACTGGTTCATGATGTCTTTTTGCTCCGCCCCCTCTCCTTGTCACACCCTGATTTTCACCAATCTCTTTTCGCTCCACCCTTTCTATGTCACATCCTGTTTCCACCCTACTTGGTGAGTATATATAAGGACAGGATTGTGATTAGAGATAGTTTAGATGGCTTAGATTGCGCTGCATTCCACATGAATAAAGACATACTGCGCACAGCTCAGCCATGAGTCCCTGGTCGTCTGTCCCCCGCCCACGAAGCTAGTCAGCCCGGCAATTGGACATCTAGGCTGCTTCCAAGTTTTGGCTGCTACAAATGATGCTGCTATGAATATAGAAATTCTTGTGTGATTTTTGATCATTAAAAATTATGTTGGTGCAATCAGCTTGAGTCAAAAACAGAATCATCTGCTTTAAATTTTAGGGGCAAAATACATCCAAACAGAGAAATACAAGTAGAACAACTTATAATGTAATTGTATTTATATTCCAGGTTATGAGTAGGGAACTTTGGACTTATAAGAAGTAGGAGAATATTCCCCCAGTCATGGAACCCTTGGATAGGGCCCACTTTCCCGTATGCCTCTCCCAATCCATATCAAATAATGTTGCATCTGCCAATCACAACCTAATCAACACAACGGTTGCCACCTCAACATGCTTCACTTCAGACTGTGTCCAGAGACTTCACGTGTGGAATGACAACCCTTCAGCTTCATTACTCGGGTGAGACCTTTCCTTTCATAGTATACTCTAATTCCATCTCAGGTGGTTCACTTTCTAACAAAGTCCCCAAACCCAGATATACATTAGTTTTTCTGTGAGAGACAGCATATGTTCACACGTATCCATAAACTACTGCAAAATATATACCTGAAAGCAGAAGTACACTAGAGTTTGCAGTGAGTACCCCCCTAACACTTCCTCTCCACTATTCCAAGCTTTGGGTCCATGATTGCTCAACAATTTGTTTGGCTTTGTATGTTAACTCTCTTTTCAGTCACCAGGTTCCAGATGTCATCAGGATGCCGACCAGGCTTCCCTGGACTGAAGACCCCACCAATGTGTCCTGGAGCTCAGCTTCCCCAGAGACCCACCCTACTAGGGAAAGAGAGAGGCAGACTGGGAGTATGGACTGACCAGTAAACGCCCATGTTCAGCGGGGAAGCAATTATAGAAGCCAGACCTTCCACCTTCTGCAACCTACAATGACCCTGGGTCCATGCTCCCAGAGGGATAGAGAATGGGAAAGCTATCAGGGGAGGGGGTGGGATATGGAGATTGGGTGGTGGGAATTGTGTGGAGTTGCACCCCTCCTTCTCTGTGGTTTTGTTAATTTATCCTTTCTTAAATAAAAAAAAAGTAGAAATAATGGAGGTGAAGAGAGGAGAGAACAGCAAAGTAAAGTTAGACAAGGAGGACTGAGGAGCTGATGACGGCAAGGGAAGCCTGGACACGAACCAAGGACTGCTGGCGGCTGAAGGGCAGGCTCACAAAGATGCAGAACTTCTTAAGGTAACCAGCAGATAAAAGTGACAGAAAGAGCAATCACTTAGCCAGTAATTATGGAGATCCCTGCCCCCCACCCCCATATTTGACCACTGTATAGATCACGTCAAGATCAGGCCTAGCTCTCTGGAATGGAATATCAAGGAGACTGCATGGTACCAATTGTACTTCCAACTCATATTTCAGCCCAGCTTTAATGATCACATTCATCAGGGAGCAGCATGGCACCGTGTAAACAAAGACGGGTCCCGGGGGGTCTGGGTCTCCAACTTCCACTGTCACTAGGCCACCTTGGTTGATGAGTCTCTGTGGCTAGATGTCCTCCTATGTCAAATGTGAATAAAAATTTCTTAGTTTGCTTATTTTACAAGGGAGTTGAGAGAATGAAAAGTGAACACACACACACACACACGGACATGGATGAGTATAAAATGCTAGATAAATGTAAAGTTGCCTTGTTCTTTTTTACTTAAGGGATTGGGTAGGCGGGGGGTGGGGTGATGGCATTTTGCACAGAAGGCTTGCTGACTCAATAAAGTGTCTTTTTTACCCCCCTCAGTAATAGCTGGCCTGAGATTATTACTGCTTTTAGACAAGACTGTCCCCCCTTCAGAAATGCCAAAGGTGAAAAATACTATTCCACTGCTATAATTTGTCACTCGTGCTGCCTGAGCAAGATGTGCATAGACAGTTTCGTAATTAAGCTTTTCAACACTGCATCATAAAGTTTCATTCCTGCAAAGGCTATATTTATCAGCTAACTAGTATTAAGTCACGCCACTGCTCAAGCCATTTCTCACTTGAATATGCTCCTTTCAAAACAGAACTCTCCTTGGCTGGCTCGACAAGTTTAAGTTTTTGTCTGGAAATACTGCAGTGCTGTATGGTTCCACGGGGCTGACACACTGACACCTGAACACCTGAATCAAATGATGGGGACCTGTTTGCTAGAGGAGTTTGGTCTTTTTTTTTGTCTTGTGGTCTCTTGGGCATCTGGCTGTATGAGTTTTATGGCCCTCTGAGATAATTTCCAGAACAAGATCTTCCCAGATCTACTCCTTAAGAGGGAGAGAGGGATGAAAATCATGAACACAAGCAATGGATACCTTTTTACTTTCCTATTTGAGTACTAGAGAACTTGTCTGTTCCAATACAGATGAATCTAGATATGAAAGGCGAGTTTCTGGAATGATGGGGATGATGCAGTGATGAGGTTCACATTTAGCAGAACTGATTCTTTCTTCACACTGCAAGGATTGCAAGGATTCTTTTTTTTTTTTTTTTTTCTATTTCAAGCTTTATTATTTCTTTATTTTTTTAACCAGAGGACTGTTCAGCTCTGGTTTATGGTGGTATGGGGGATTGAACCTGGGACTTTGGAGCCTCAGGCATGACATGAGTGTCCTTGCATAACCATTATGCTCTCCACCCCCACACTGCAAGGGTTCTGTCAAGGCAGATGTGGAGTGGAGGGAAATGTTTACAATGAACATATAGTAAAAATATTTTCAAAAACATTCATTTATTATTGTATAGAGATGGAGAGAAATTGAGAGGGGAGGGGAATATATGGAGAGGGAGAGAGACAGAGAGACACCTGCAGCCCTGCTTCACCACGCATGAAGCTTTCCCCCTACAGGTGGGGACCAGGGGCTTGAACCCGGGCCCTTGAGCACCGTAGTGTGTGCACTTAGCCAGGTGTGCACTTAGCCCCTATTAAAGGCCTTTATGATAACTTAGAAGAGTACTTTCTCTAAGTAATCTACCTTTATAAACAACTTCCTCCGAGGCTCTTGCTCTCTCTGCCTTTGTTAAAATAAGCAATACAATATACTCTTCAAATTTCCACACACTTCTAGCCAAGTGGCTCCAGAATTATATTACTTAGAAACAAAACACACACACACACATACTCACACACACACATACACTCACACACACACTCACACACACACACACTCACACTCACACACACTCACACACACTCACACACACACACTCACACACTCACACACTCACACACACACTCACACACACTCACACGCACTTACACACACACACAGCCACACACACACAGCCACACACACTCACACACACACTCACACACAAAAAAACTCACACACACACGCACACTCACACACTCACAGCCACACACACTCACACACACACTCACACACACACACAAACTCACACACACACACGCACACTCACACACACACACTCACAGCCACACACACACACACTCACACACACACACTCACACACACACACTCACACACACACACACACTCACACACACACACTCAAACACACTCACACACTCACACTCACACACACACACACACACTCACACACACTCACACACTCACACACACACTCACACACACTCACACGCACTTACACACACACACACAGCCATACACACACAGCCACACACACTCACACACACACTCACACACACAAAAACTCACACACACACGCACACTCACACACACTTACACACTCACAGCCACACACACACACACTCACACACACACAAACTCACACACACACACACGCACACTCACACACACTTACACACTCACAGCCACACACACTCACACACACACACAAACACACACACACACGCACACTCACACACACTCACAGCCCCACACACTCACACACATACACTCACACAGCCACACACACACAGACACACACAGTCACACACACACACACATATATTATATTGCACATATATATTAATGTAGTTGGGTGGCTTTTCATTTTTTCTGATTAATGCCGATCTTTTCTTTCCTTTTTTCATGAGGAAGTTCATGGTTTGCCAGGTAGTTGTTGACTCATGGCTGTAGTTTCAGTATGTGTCAGGACTTCAACTTTCTCTTCTACCTTCCCTCGCCCTGAATGACCTTCCTACCATATGTTTAGGGTAAAACCAAAATAAAGCGTTTGCTTATGAAATATGGATCAAAGTGATTCAAAGTCTCTTTCCGCCAAACTTGTTCATCACCTGTGTGGAAGTCTCAATGTTCTCACCATGTCAATGTCTAACATCATTGTATTAGTTTCTCTTTTCCTTTCCTTTTATTCTATTTTATTTTATTTATTTATTTATTTTGCTTTTGCCTCCTCCAGGGTTATTGTGGGGGCTCAGTGCCAGCACTATGGATCCCCTGGAGGCACATATATACATGACAGAGAGAAATTGAGTGGGGGGGAGAGGGAGAGAAAAAGACACCTGCAGACCTGCTTTACCACCTGGCAGGCAGGGAGCTGGGGACTTGAGCCAGCATCCTTTCTCAGGTCCTTACACTTCATACCAGGTGGGCTTAATCCATTGCACCACCACCCAGCCCTCTCTCTTTTCCTTTTAAAATAAATGACATTAACAATATGCAGACATTTCAGTTGATATATCAATTGACAGCTTAAAGGATAGATGTTGAGAGTCGGGGGGTAGTGCAGTGGGTTAAGCGCACGTGGTGCAAAGCACAAGGACCAGGTTAGGATCCCGGTTTGAGCCCCGGCTCCCCACCTGCAGGGGAGTCGCTTCACAGGCGGTGAAGCAGGTCTGCAGGTGTCTCTCTGTCTCTCTTCCTCTCTACTTCCCCCTTCTCTCTAAATTTCTCTCTGTCTCTATCCAATAACAGATAAATAAATTTTAAAAAAAGGATAGATGTAGTCACATTTTAGAGGTTCACAAATATCCTAATCTCTCTGCCTCCTTTAAGATAAACAGTAAAATATTATTCTTCAAGCTTCCACAAACCTTTAACCACGTGGCCCCAGAATTATATTAGTTAGAAACAATAATATTGTTGGATGGATTTTCATTTGTTTCTGATTAATGCAGATATTTTCTTTTCCTTTTTAATTGAGGAAGTTATAAATAGATAAGCAAATGTTGCCTGTGTCTGTCTAGTTTTTGTATTAGGGTTAGCATGAAGGGGTAAAACCTTACATAGCACCAGGACATGAAGCATTTTCTTGAGCTTTTCTTTCTTTGAGAGGTTGCAACACTTTTTTTTCTTTCAAAAGGATCAGATAGATGATGCTATTTCACTTTTTAAATCAGCAACAGGTAACTTGTTTGGAAGGATCAAGCTCAATTTCTCTCTGGCCAGCAAGTCATGGGCAGCCACTGAGGCATGTGAGTTATATGCTGAACCAGTTAAGTTGGAAAATATTGAACTATTTTAAGTGCATCTATTTTCTGTTTCAGTAACTTCTGTTGTATTGAAGTCATTAAACCTGACAGAATGGAAATGTCAGACCATGTGGTGCAGAGCACATAGGTGGTAGCACCAACCATAGATATAGCAACATGTAAAGATCAATATGTTTTCTTTGCTTTATTTAATTTTTGCCTTTTCATATCAAAATTGGATTTTTGAGGCTAAAAGGTACCACATAGTTTGGACAGACCAGTTGAACCTGGTTGTTTTCTGAAAGTTTGAAGGGTAATATCACTGTCATCCAAGTTATCCTCCAAAGGGTTATCTTACAGAGGATGGCATGACTTCCCCCTCTGGGTCAGCTAATAACTTGGGAGGAAAATGAGAAATAAAAATTACACCCTGTGAGCTATAGCTTGAAAGAATCTTGGAGTTCAGGTTTTTACTAGAGCACTGGTCTAAGAACATATTTGAAGCTTTAAGATAAGACTTGAATTTTGATAATGATTATTCTTTATTGGGAATAAGAATTCTAAAAATATTAACACAACTTTTGGAGCAAAACTTGTTCATTTCATTTGATAGAATTTGCTGAGAGGGTCACATGTAACCCACATATGAGGAAAAGCATTGCGTTTCCTCTAACAAGGATTCAGCAATCCAGAAAAATAAGTGAGGTTTAAAAGGCATAAGGCACAAGGAATATTCATGCTGTCATGGGTCGTCTACTGAAATTATAAAATTGATTTTGCACTTCATTTGAAGAATGACATTAAGTGAAGAACAATTTCCCAGTTTTCTCTCAACAACACAGACAACTAAATAATCAGTAGAATCAAGTTGTGAAAACAAAACCTCAAGGCCCATGTAGAGAATACAAACAGAGACACTAAATGTGAGTCTTCAAAGCTTCCAGAACACACAGGGCAGAAGTG